>NC_072738.1:25858351-25947123 GCF_026930045.1 Uloborus diversus
GTCAAAAAAGTATTTTTGCGTCTTAAAAATTTGATTAAAGACGTATTGTAACGGATTCGGTGCGACTTCCACTTTCTTGAAATGAAGACACAGTTCTTGATAAAAACACAGGAAATTTATTTACACTATGTACAGGAAAGATCTTCAACAACTGCCAAATTATTCATCAGCAATTAAGCAATTATCACACAACACCGTAAACTCAACGTTTACACACGTATTTACTTCCAAATATGAAAACAACACAGCGAAATGCCTCGCTATAAACAGAGCAAAAATGCACTCAGTTCGAAATCTGAATCGAAACTCTCCGTTTATCCATCGCTAACGGCTTTTATAAACATCCAAGAATTTTCTACAACATTCTTTCTGCTTCGAGAAATGCGTAGACCGTTATCAAACTTTATCAATGAAAATAAAAAGAATAGGGGGTTGTATACTTTAGCCATATGTTAAGGGGTTGTATATTCATTACGGGAAATTATTTACAGGTTACGTTACTACAATAATTACTATTTACAGGATTTGTAACATTGCCCCCTTCCTAAGGACTGCACGTCCCGGGCAGTACAATCCCCAGAAAGGGTGCCAAACTCCTATCACATGTTCACAAATACACACATTAAATAATAACTAACAGATACAGAAAACACAATAATAACAAGAAATATTACTAAACATTAAAAGCAAAAATTATCTACAACTTTTATGTTATCAACCATGGTTGTTTACGTAATACTCATGAACTATGGCCATAGTATGGGGCTAACCGATCATAATGTACAACCCTAGGTTTTGCATTAGGTGATTTTTGGATCCTCACTACGACGTCATTTAGTCGGTTAAGGACTTTGTAGGGTCCATCCCAATGCGACTGCAATTTGGGTGACAGACCTTTCCGTCGGATGGGATTCCATAACCAAACCTTGTCGCCTTCGTTGAATTCATGTCCAGTAGACCTTGTGTCGTATCGGGTCTTCATCTTCTCCGCCGCGATGTTGATTCGCTCTCGTGCGAAGTTATGAACGTCTTCCAACCGGGCCTGGAGATCCTGGATGTACTCCTCAGGCGATGAAGGCGCATCCGGAGGACGACCGAAGACGAGATCACAAGGTAGCCGAAGCTCTCGTCCGAAGAGCATCTGAGATGGGGCATATCCGGTAGTCTCGTGGACAGCACTGCGGTAGGCCAGCAGGAACAAAGGTAGCTTCTTGTCCCAATCCTGTTGATTTCTGGATACCATAAGTGAGAGATTATTCAGGATTGTGCGGTTAAATCTCTCCACCATGCCGTCCGATTGTGGGTGTAGTGGTGTTGTCCTAGTTTTCTCAATTCCGAAAATTTGACATAGGCCCTTAAACACAGCAGAGATGAAATTCCTCCCTTGATCGGAATGAATCTGCAAAGGTGTTCCGTATCTCGAGATCCAATGTTGGACTAGAGTCTCTGCTACGGTAGTAGCCTCTTGATCTGGAATGGGATATGCTTCCGGCCATTTGGTGAAGTAGTCGATGGAAACAAGAATGTATTTGTTCCCATCAGCAGTTCTTGGTAGAGGACCCAGGATGTCGATCCCAATTCGTTCGAAAGGAGCTCCAACGTTGTACAGATGTAGCTTCCCTCTGCTTCTCTTCTTCGGTCCTTTACGAGCAGCACAGGCGTCACAAGAATGGCACCACTTCTCCACGTCATCCTTCGCCTTGCTCCAGAAGAAGCGCTCCCGAACTTTATTGAGAGTTTTCAAGACACCAAAATGTCCTCCAGTCGCACTACTATGTATTTCTTTCAGAACATCTGAAATCCTGGATCGAGGAAGTAGTAACTGCCACCTAGATGTCTTGCCGTCGTCAGATTCCCATTTCCGGTGTAGCACGCCGTTCCGTAAATGGAGTGAGTTCCATAAAGCCCAGTATCTTTTTGTTGCAGGACTGAAGATGGAAACGTCCTGCCAGCTAGGGCGTCGACTGTCACTTTCCATGAACTCTAAAATTGGTTTTATGTCGGGGTCTTCAAGTTGATCTTTTCGAACTTGGTCATCACTCCATGGATCAGGTTCTGATGATGTTGAAGTCACTGTCACCTGATAGGCAGTAGGGCTAGTCGTTCCATACTGTTTCTCGATTCGGGAACAATAGTGGCAGTTCTCAGGACAGGGTCTCCTTGATAAAGCGTCAGCATTACCGTGAGATAACCCTTTTCGATGCTTGATCTCCATGTCATATTCCTGGAGCCGCTGTATCCATCTGGCTATCTGACCTTCCGGATTTTTGAAGTTCAAAAGCCAAGTTAATGAGGCATGATCTGTCCGAAGCAGAAATTTTCGGCCGTAGAGGTAATGATGGAAGTGTTCTACAGCTTTCACTATGGCCAGTAACTCCTTTCTGGTGACGCAGTAATTTCGCTCCGACTTTGATAAGCATTTGCTCCAGTAAGCGATGACATGTTCATTTCCGTCAATTTCTTGGGATAAAACAGCTCCGATGCCCTCGTTGCTCGCATCAGTGTCCAGGATGAAGGA
This sequence comes from Uloborus diversus, assembly GCF_026930045.1. Classification (NCBI taxonomy): domain Eukaryota; kingdom Metazoa; phylum Arthropoda; class Arachnida; order Araneae; family Uloboridae; genus Uloborus; species Uloborus diversus. Next base: position 25,860,870 of record NC_072738.1, read on the forward strand.
TTTTTCAGGCTGAGGATAGGCGAGGATAGGCGTTGATGTTAAAGCCTCCTTCAGTCGTAGAAATGCATCTTCGCATTCTTTGGACCATTCGAACTTTTGCTTGCTCTCCGTCAGCTTATGCAAAGGTCGTGCAATGTTGGAAAAACCCTTTACAAACTTCCTGTAGTAGGTGCAGAGCCCCAGGAAACTTCGCAGCTGATGGATGTTTTCGGGACGACTCCAACTCTTGACCGCGGACACCTTTTCTGGATCGGTTTGCACACCCTCAGAAGAGATGATGTGACCAAGATAGTTCACTTCCCGGCGGAACAAATTACATTTGGGCGGACTTAACTTCAGATTGGCTTCCTTAAGCTTCTGCAGCACCTTCCTAAGATTTGCCAGATGTTCTTCGAAGCTGCGTCCCACGATGATGATATCGTCTAAGTAGACCAGACAGGATTCGTAAGAGAGTCCTCTTAACACTGTCTCCATAAGACGCTCGAACGTAGCTGGTGCATTGCAGAGGCCGAAGGGCATCACTTTGAACTGCCATAAGCCTTGTCCAGTTGTAAACGCTGTCTTCTCTCGGTCATCAGGGTGTATCTCAACCTGCCAGTAGCCGCTCTTCAAGTCCAGGGTCGAAAACCACTTGTGTCCGGAAAGAGTGTCTAAGGTGTCGTCTATCCGTGGAAGAGGGTAACTGTCTTTCTTGGTGATTTCATTCAGTCGTCGGTAATCGACACAAAATCTGGTGGAGCCATCTTTCTTTCGGACCAAGACGATGGGAGAGGCCCAAGGACTGGATGACGGTTCGATTACATCATTCTCCTTCATCTCTTTCAGGAGGGTCTCAACCTCTTCCTTCTTGGCGAACGGTAGTCGTCTTGGATGCTGTTTAATAGGGGGGTGTTCTCCAGTGTAGATCCTATGCTGCGTTAAATTCGTCCGGCCCACATCCTCCGATGTAGATGAAAACAGATGCTTGAAGTCGTCCACCAATTGTTCCGCAGCAGTTCTTTGATCCTTCGATAAGGGTGCACTCCCAATTAACTTCGATGTCAAGGACTCAGAAGACACAGTCTCGGGGGAATAGATTTTTCTAATGATGCAGTTTACGGGAGTACAAGTTGCTAACACTTCGCCTTTCCGGATATTCCTTGGCCTTTCACTCACGTTGGCGACTCTCACAGGAATTACATCCTTAGAAAGGTCCACAAGCGTAGATGCTACCAGTACTCCTTTTAGGCTATTGCTTAGGTTAGGGTATTCAATGAGTCCAAATCGAAAACTATTGCTTTCTTCAAGGGAGCCAGGTATTAATGATTCTGACCTTGAGGGAATCGATAAATCGGTTTGGGCTATTATTTGATGAGCGGATTTTACATCACTTTCTGCAGGAAAAACGGCTATGTCTTCTCTCATCGAGTGCAGCTCATTAGTCTTGAAGTCGAGAGTGAAGTCATATTTCTTCAAAAAGTCCAATCCGAGAATGAAGGGGTCCGTGATATTAGCGACGAATGCCGTATGATGGTAGGTGGCATTCCCAAACACTATTTCCAAGTCCACTTTACCGTCAATCTCAATTTTGTCACCTGTCACAGTCTGGAGACTTACGCGTGGCGATGTCCAGAGCAGTTTCAATCCGAATTCACGAGCCACATCTGTCCTAATGATTGTCACATTGGCTCCAGTGTCAACAATCAGTCTGCAGGGGTTCCCATTTACATGTGCGTAAATGAAAAGTCCATCACTGCCACTACTAGAAGAGGAAATCTGCAGAGCTTTAGTGGTGGTGATTTCCTTCCCTCGCGTAGCTTGGCGAGCCGGACAACTCCTTCGCAGGTGTCCTTCACTACCGCATTTCCAGCACTTCTGCTCTTGTTTCTTTTGGGCTGTTATGCTGCTCAAATGTCTTGTCAAGTCACCGAGTTGTCTCTCAAGTTCAGCGAGGTGGGACGACCTGGAATCAGACTCATCAGCTTCCTGAGTCCGGATTAGATGGCGATCCACACGGGTTGCTTCTTGGGCGGCCTCGTATCTCATCGCATACACAACGGCAGAATTCAGGTCTTTGACATCCGCCATCCGTAGAGCTTTCTGGATTTCCGGATCTCGAACTCCGTCGATGAAGTAGTTGAGTGCCAGGTTGTCCCGAACATCCGCAGGACAGTCGCAAAAAGCAAGATGAGACAGTCTCTCGACGTCCGCCGCTAGCTCTTGCAGGGTTTCCCCGGTTTTCTGGAAACGGGACTTCAACTGGAGTCGGCTGAACTCTTTCTGGCATTTCTCACCGAAGCGAAGCTCCAACGCAGATGTGAGGGCGGCGAAATCCAGGCGCTGGCTGTCCGGAAGGGTCTGAAGAATGTCCGCTGCGTCACCTCTCAGGGATGCTGCAAGATGGCAGGCCTTGGTAGCAGAGTCCCATCCGTTCGCTTCCGCCACTATCATGAATTGGGTCTTGTACACCTGCCACGAACTTTTCCCATCAAATGTGGCCAGTTTAATGGACGGTCGAGCAACAGATGTGGGAGCGCCAAACTGTACAGAGCTGCTTTCCGCGGTCGCCAATCTCCGTTCCATGTCTTTAATTATTTCTTCCTTAAATGAAGTAAATTTCTTGTCTTCTTCTTCCAACTTATTTTCCACACTGGCGATACGCTCTTCCACAGTATCAAATTTTTCTTCCAGAGCATCAACTTTATCTCCCATGGCGGTTAGTTGATTCTCCATCATGGTTTTCATCGACGTTAGGTCACTTTTTATTTCATTTTGACTTGTAGTAATTTTAGCAGTTAAATCACTATTTAACTGTTCCTGGTTAGTCGCCAATTCATTTTTTAATTGTTCTTGATTAGCCGCCATATTTTCAGTCAGGTCGCTTTTCACAGCATTAATTGCTTCCAGAAGTTGTTTTAATTGGTCATCCATTGCGCGAGTAATCACCATAAAATTAAAGTCCAAATTCAAAAAGTTTTTATGAAAAAATGTCCAAAGTCACACTTACTGCAAGAAAGTCCTGAAGTAGCCCCACGTTGGGCGCCAAATTGTAACGGATTCGGTGCGACTTCCACTTTCTTGAAATGAAGACACAGTTCTTGATAAAAACACAGGAAATTTATTTACACTATGTACAGGAAAGATCTTCAACAACTGCCAAATTATTCATCAGCAATTAAGCAATTATCACACAACACCGTAAACTCAACGTTTACACACGTATTTACTTCCAAATACGAAAACAACACAGCGAAATGCCTCGCTATAAACAGAGCAAAAATGCACTCAGTTCGAAATCTGAATCGAAACTCTCCGTTTATCCATCGCTAACGGCTTTTATAAACATCCAAGAATTTTCTACAACATTCTTTCTGCTTCGAGAAATGCGTAGACCGTTATCAAACTTTATCAATGAAAATAAAAAGAATAGGGGGTTGTATACTTTAGCCATATGTTAAGGGGTTGTATATTCATTACGGGAAATTATTTACAGGTTACGTTACTACAATAATTACTATTTACAGGATTTGTAACAGTATTGTTAAAACTAATATTAATGCAGGGGTCCTCACGAGAAGTGTTGATGTCGCAGACTGTACCGCTAGAATTTTTATAGGGGCTAATTTTAAAGGGTTTTGATCTCATTTGGGAGAGGGGGAGTGCTCTGTAACCTGGTACCCCCTGAAAGTAGTGCCTTAGACCATTGAGAGATCATCTAGTGGTGCGCCATCGTCCTTGGGGGAGGGGTGGGACTGATTAACGAGCTTCAGTCCGGTATTATTAGATGCCCCCCCCCTTATTGTGCTATTGATCTATCGCATCGGCAACCCATTTTACCCAAAAAGTGTCTCAGAAAAAGAAAGTTCAGTGTAAAGACATATATTAGGCTATTGCATTATTTTTTCTTTGTACTACAAAAAAATAAAAAATAGATTTTAATTAATATTAATCATTCTGACAAAGACCATATTTTTTAGTACTTAGTTGTTAAATCAAGATGTTGTTAATGAGATAGTTGATACTGTTTAGTTATCACAATTTGTTTAATAATTGTTGTTTCGGCCAATGCACACCGTAAGTCGAGTCGAACTCCAAATTTAGAGCCTTTATATATATATATATATATATATATATATATATATATATATATATATTGTTACAAATTCTGTAAATAGTAATTATTGTAGTAACGTAACCTGTAAATAGTTTCCCGTAATGAATATACAACCCCTTTTCATTCGGCTGAAGTATACGATCCCCTATTTCCTTTTCTTTTCATTGATAAAATTTGATAACGGTCTACTATTTTCCAGAAGCGTTTGGAATATTTGAGAGATTTCGTTCGATGTTTATAAAGGCGTCCCGCGTGATAAAAAGTGGAGTTTCGATTGAGATTTCGAACTGAGAGCGTATTTGCTCTGTTTATTGCGAGGCATTTCGTTGTGTTGTTTTCGTATTTGGAAGTAAATACGTGTGTAAACGTTGAGTTTACGGTGTTGTGTGATAATTGGTTAATTGCTGATGAATAATTTAGCAGTTGTTGACGCTCTTTCCTGTACATAGTGTAAATAAATTTCCTGTATTTTTTTTAATCAAGAACTGTGTCTTCATTTCAAGAAAGTGGAAGTCGCACCGAATCCGTTACAATTGGCGCCCAACGTGGGGCTACTTCAGGACTTTCTTGCAGTAAGTGTGACTTTGGACATTTTTTCATAAAGACTTTTAAAATTTGGACTTTATTTTTATGGTGATTACTCGCGCAATGGATGAACAATTAAAACAACTTCTTGATGCAATCAATTCTGTGAAAAATGATATGGCGGCTAATCAAGACAAATTAAAAAATGAATTGACTGCAAATCAAGTACAATTGAAAAATGAACTGGCGACTAACCAAGAACAATTGAAAAATGAATTGGCGACTAACCAAGAACAGTTAAATAGTGATTTAACTGCTAAAATTACTACAAGTCAAGATGAAATAAAAAGTGACCTAACGTCGATGAAAACCATGATGGAGAATCAACTAACCGCCATGGGAGATAAAGTTGATGCTCTGGAAGAAAAATTTGATACTGTGGAAGAGCGTATCGCCAATGTGGAAAATAAGTTGGAAGAAGAAGACAAGAAATTTACTTCATTTAAGGAAGAAATAATTAAAGACATGGAAAGGAGATTGGCGACCGCGGAAAGCAGCTCTGTACAGTTTGGCGCTCCCACATCTGTTGCTCGACCGTCCATTAAACTGGCCACACTTGATGGGAAAAGTTCGTGGCAGGTTTACAAAACTCAATTCATGATAGTGGCGGAAGCGAACGGATGGGACTCTGCTACCAAGGCCTGTCATCTTGCAGCATCCCTGAGAGGTGACGCAGCAGACATTCTCCAGACCCTTCCGGACCGCCAGCGCCTGGATTTCGCCGCCCTTACATCTGCGTTGGAGCTTCGCTTCGGTGAGAAGTGCCAGAAAGATTTCAGCCGACTCCAGTTGAAGTCCCGTTTGCAGAAAACCGGGGAAACCCTACAAGAGCTAGCGGCGGACGTCGAGAGACTGTCTCATCTTGCTTTTTGCGACTGTCCTGCGGATGTTCGAGACAACCTGGCACTCAACTACTACATCGACGGGGTTCGAGATCCGGAAATCCAGAAAGCTCTACGGATGGCGGATGTCAAAGACCTGACTTCTGCTGTTGTGTATGCGATGAAGTTGGAGGCCGCCCAGCAAGCAACCCGTGTGGATCGCCATCCCATCCGAACTCTGGAAGCTGATGAGTCTGATTCCAGGTCATCCCATCTCGCTGAACTTGAGAGACAACTCGGTGACTTGCAAGACATATGAACAGCATAACAGCCCAAAAGAAACAAGAGCAGAAGTGCTGGAAATGCGGTAGTGAAGGGCACCTGCGACGGAGTTGTCCTGCTCGCCAAGCTACGCGAGGGAAAGAAATCACCTCCACCAGAGCTCTGCAGATTTCCTCTACTAGTAGTGGCAGTGATGGACTTTTCATTTACGCCCATGTAAATGGGAATCCTTGCAAACTGATTGTCAACACTGGAGCCAATGTGACAATCGTTAGGACAGATGTGGCTCGTGAATTTGGATTGAAACTGTTGTGGACATCGCCACGCGTAAGTCTCCAGACTGTGACAGGCGACAAAATTGAGATTGAGGGTAAAGTGGACTTGGAAATAGTGTTTGGGAATGCCACCTACCATCATACGGCATTCGTTGCGGATATCACGGACCCCTTCATTCTCGGATTGGACTTTTTAAAGAAATACGACTTCACCCTTGACTTCAAGACTAATGAACTGCACTCGATGAGAGAAGACATAGCCATCTTCAACGTTGAAAATGATGTAAAATCCGCACATCAAATAATAGCCCAAACAGATTTATGGATTCCCTCAAGGTCAGAATCATTCATACCTGGCTCCATTGAAGAAAGCAATAGTTTTCGATTTGGACTCATTGAATACCCTAACCTAAGCAATAGCCTAAAGGGAGTGCTGGTGGCATCTACGCTTGTGGACCTTTCTAAGGATGTAATTCCTGTGAGAGTCGCCAACGGGAGTGAAAGGCCAAGAAATATCCGAAAAGGTGAAGTGTTGGCAACTTGTACTCCAGTAAACTGCATCATTAGAAGAATCAATTCCCCCGAGACTGTGTCCTCCGAGTCCTTGACATCGAAGTTAATTGGGAGTGCGTCATTATCGAAAGATCAAAGAACTGCTGCGGAACAATTGGTGGACGACTTCAAGCATCTGTTTTCCTCTATATCGGAGGATGTTGGCCGTACGAATTTAACGCAGCATAGGATTTACACTGGAGAACATCCCCCTATTAAACAGCATCCAAGACGACTACCGTTCGCTAAGAAGGAAGAGGTTGAAACCCTCCTGAAAGAGATGAAGGAGAATGATGTAATCGAACCTTCATCCAGTCCTTGGGCCTCTCCCATCGTCTTGGTCCGAAAGAAAGATGGCTCCACCGAATTTTGTGTCGATTACCGACGGCTGAATGAAATCACCAAGAAAGACAGTTACCCTCTTCCACGGATAGACGACACCTTGGACACTCTTTCCGGACACAAGTGGTTTTCGACCCTGGACTTGAAGAGCGGCTACTGGCAGGTTGAGATACACCCTGATGACCGAGAGAAGACAGCGTTTACAACTGGACAAGGCTTATGGCAGTTTAAAGTGATGCCCTTCGGCCTCTGCAATGCACCAGCTACGCTCGAGCGTCTTATGGAGACAGTGTTAAGAGGACTTTCCTACGAATCCTGTCTGGTCTACTTAGACGATATCATCATCGTGGGACGCAGTTTCGAAGAACATCTGGCAAATCTTAGGAAGGTGCTGCAAAAGCTTAAGGAAGCCAATCTGAAGTTAAGCACGTCCAAATGTAATTTGTTCCGCCGTGAAGTGAACTATCTTGGTCACATCATCTCTTCTGAGGGTGTACAAACCGATCCAGAAAAGGTATCCGCGGTCAAGATTTGGAGTCGTCCCGAAAACATCCATCAGCTGCGAAGTTTCCTGGGGCTCTGCACGTACTACAGGAAGTTTGTGAAGGGTTTTTCCAACATTGCACGACCTTTGCATAAGCTGACGGAGAGCAAGCAAAAGTTTGAATGGTCCAAAGAATGCGAAGATGCATTTCTACGACTGAAGGAGGCTTTAACATCAACGCCTATTCTCTCATATCCTCAGCCTGGAAAATCCTTCATCCTAGACACTGATGCGAGCCATGAGGGCATCGGAGCTGTTTTACCCCAAGAAATTGATGGCAATGAACACGTCATCGCTTACTGGAGAAAATGCTTATCAAAGTCGGAGCGAAATTACTGCGTCACCAGAAAGGAGTTACTGGCCATAGTGAAAGCTGTAGAACACTTCCATCATTACCTCTACGGCCGAAAATTTCTGCTTCGGACAGATCATGCCTCATTAACTTGGCTTTTGAACTTCAAAAATCCGGAAGGTCAGATAGCCAGGTGGATACAGCGGCTCCAGGAATATGACATGGAGATCAAGCACCGAAAAGTGTTGTCTCACGGTAATTCAGACGCTTTATCAAGGAGACCCTGTCCTGAGAACTGCAATTATTGTTCCCGAATCGAGAAACAGTATGGAACGACTACTAGCCCTACTGCCTATCAGGTGACAGTGACTCCAACATCATCAGAACCTGATCCATGGAGTGACGACCAAGTTCGAAAAGATCAACTTGAAGACCCCGACATAAAACCAATTTTGAAGTTCATGGAGAGTGACAGTCGGCGACCTAGCTGGCAGGACGTTTCCATCTTCAGTCCTGCAACAAAAAGATACTGGGCTTTATGGAACTCGCTCCATTTACGGAACGGCGTGCTACACCGAAAATGGGAATCTGATGACGGCAAAGCATCTAGGTGGCAGTTACTACTTCCCCGTTCAAGGATTTCAGATGTTCTGAAAGAAATACATAGTAGTGCGACAGGAGGACATTTTGGTGTGTTGAAAACCCTCAATAAAGTTCGGGAGCGCTTCTTCTGGAGCAAGGCGAAGGATGACGTGGAGAAGTGGTGCCATTCTTGTGACGCCTGTTCTGCTCGTAAAGGACCGAAGAAAAGAAGCAGAGGGAAGCTACATCTGTACAACGTTGGAGCTCCTTTCGAACGAATTGGGATCGACATCCTGGGTCCTCTACCAAGAACTGCTGATGGGAACAAATACATTCTTGTTTCCATCAACTACTTCACCAAATGGCCGGAAGCATATCCCATTCCAGATCAAGAAGCTACCACCGTAGCAGAGACTCTAGTCCAACATTGGATCTCGAGATATGGAACACCTTTGCAGATTCATTCCGATCAAGGGAGGAATTTCATCTCTGCTGTGTTTAAGGGCCTATGTCAAATTCTCGGAATTGAGAAAACTAGGACAACACCACTACACCCACAATCGGACGGCATGGTGGAGAGATTTAACCGCACAATCCTGAATAATCTCTCACTTATGGTCTCCAGAAATCAACAGGATTGGGACAAGAAGCTACCTTTGTTCCTGCTGGCCTACCGCAGTGCTGTCCACGAGACTACCGGATATGCCCCATCTCAGATGCTCTTCGGACGAGAGCTTCGGCTACCTTGTGATCTCGTCTTCGGTCGTCCTCCGGATGCGCCTGCATCGCCTGAGGAGTACATCCAGGATCTCCAGGCCCGGTTGGAAGACGTTCATAACTTCGCACGAGAGCGAATCAACATCGCGGCGGAGAAGATGAAGACCCGATACGACACAAGGTCTACTGGACATGAATTCAACGAAGGCGACAAGGTTTGGTTATAGAATCCCATCCGACGGAAAGGTCTTTCACCCAAATTACAGTCGCATTGGGATGGACCCTACAAAGTCCTTAACCGACTGAATGACGTCGTAGTGAGGATCCAAAAATCACCTAATGCAAAACCTAGGGTTGTACATTATGATCGGTTAGCCCCATACTATGGCCATAGTTCATGAGTATTACGTAAACAACCATGGTTGATAACATAAAAGTTGTAGATAATTTTTTTTGCTTTTAATGTTTAGTAATATTTCTTGTTATTATTGTGTTTCCTATGCATTATTGGTTATTATTTAATGTGTGTATTTGTGAACTTGTGATAGAAGTTTGCATCCTTTCTGGAGATTGTACTGCCCGGGACGTGCAGTCCTTAGGAAGGGGGCAATGTTACAAATTCTATAAATAGTAATTATTGTAGTAACGTAACTTGTAAATAGTTTCCCGTAATGAATATACAACCCCTTTTCATTCGGCTGAAGTATACGACCCCCTATTTCCTTTTCTTTTCATTGATAAAATTTGATAACGGTCTACTATTTTCCAGAAGCGTTTGGAATATTTGAGAGAGTTCTTTCGATGTTTATAAAGGCGTTCCGCGTGATAAAAAGTGGAGTTTCGATTGAGATTTCGAACTGAGACCGTATTTGCTCTGTTTATTGCGAGGCATTTCGCTGTGTTGTTTTCGTATTTGGAAGTAAATACGTGTGTAAACGTTGAGTTTACGGTGTTGAGTGATAATTGCTTAATTGCTGATGAATAATTTAGCAGTTGTTGACGCTCTTTCCTGTACATAGTGTAAATAAATTTGCTGTATTTTTTTTAATCAAGAACTGTATCTTCATTTCAAGAAAGTGGAAGTCGCACCGAATCCGTTACAATATATATATAAATCAGAAATGATTACCGATTAGGAAATCCTTTGTTTCGCATGTTTTTTAAATAATCTTGTTTTGTGACCGAACAATGACTCAATCCTTGTACTTATTTTTTACCCCTTGGATAATCCCATTTTACCCCTTTAGGTGTAATTACCCCCCAAGTTGGGAATCAGTGATCTATGAGCTTCTAGACAGAAAAGACATTTTCTGCGCCTGCGTAGAGCAAATCTAAAGCCACATTCCATTCAAGGTGTGAATTCAATTCAAGGCCTTTCCTCCCTCAACCCCCACCCCCATGCCCGACGAGAAGCCGTGTGAGCCTAGTCGGAAACTATGGGCCCGGGCCCTGAGGAGGCCCGGCGACATTGACGCAAAAAAAGAAAGAAAAGAAAGAGAGAAAAAAGAAAGGAAAAAAAAAGGGCATACTCCGAATAAGAGAACGCAAATATTAAGTAAAATTTACTCTTTTAGTATTAACTGTAGTGAAACTTAAAATAGAGTTAATTGTTGTTTAGTAAGTAGTTTTTTTTTTCTTTTTTCCCAATTTTTCTTCTTTCCCTTTTCTTTATTCCTTTTTTTCTTTTTGTTTCTTTATTTTCTTTATTGTTAAACGATTAATCCTTATTGCGCTCATATTTATTAACCCTCCTAAAAGGTAAGCCCGAGTATACTCGAGTAAGTCTAATGGAGTTTGTGATTGAGTGTGTATAGTCCTGCGCAAGGAGTGTTAAAAACCAAGATTGTAAAATTTTTCTGGTCACCAGTATCGGGTGGAAGCAAATTTATTAGTTTCTACTCTTTTCTCTCTAGTCGCCACTTTTTTTATAAACCAAAAAAAAAAAAAAAGTTACCAAACAATAAGTTAAACATTTAAATTGCTACAAAAACGTAAAAATTATCAGTTTTAATAAAGATTACGGTAACATGTAACAAATTAATCACATAAACGTTTGTTGCTTACACACCTGGAGTTGGGGAAAGTGGCGACCAGGTGGTGAGTGATACTAATATTTTAGTCGCCATGTGTTTCATTCAGTCTCCACGTGGTGAGTGGCGACCGCTAATTTTGATCTATACTTTTGATAGAAATGTAATTTCAAAAACTATGTCTACTCCAGTACTTGAAATCTTCCTTTAATGCCAAGAAGGGTAAGAAAATAAAATTAAAATATAAATAAAAAATCATTCTCATTAAGAATGTACAAAGAAATAGATAAAAAAAAAAGAGGTCCGGGGGTTTACCCTCCGGAAATTTTTCAAAATTGTTGTCTTAAAAATGCATTTTATCTTCATATTTTTCAAAAACTTGCGATTCCACTTGGGTGTCAACCCCCAGACAGGTGTCACCCGGGTGGAACGCCCCCCCCCTCCCCACACTCCCTCCGTAGTGAAGCCACTGCATTAAGTTTATCTTCGTTATTGCCAGTTATTTTTAAAGCCCACACAACTGGAAACGAGAGAGAGAGAGAAAGAGAGAGAGAGAATTCACCTTATTCAAATAAACTGCAATTACGTTCCTGGCAAAACCCACGCAAAATGCGAAATTGTTTGGTCTAATTTCATTTGTTTTTCATCTTAGTTGCTCTTTGTATTTCTTACTCAAAACGGAAATCAGGCATTGTAATTGCAGGTCGATGAAACTAAGCACTTTTGATTTCTTTTAATACAATTGACTCGGGCGTAGAGCTAATTGTATATTGCAGAGTATAAAAACTTAATCCATTTTAAAGATAGGAAAAATGGTGAGATTTATTCTTTAAGTTCATTGCACTGTTAAGTAGGGAGGGTGGGCCACAATGAGACAAAAAGCACATATTTTTCATTTTTTGTATATTGGTGAGTTCTAAAGCACAGAAGCATATTTGATTATATTAAAGGTATCAAATTATAGTATATTGCATCAAATTTAGCCCATTTAATGTTAGAAAAAAAAAGTTATGAGGCTTTATAAATTCGATGAAAAGTCTCATTGTGGCCCAGTATGGGCCGCTATGACTATGAGACAGAAGTAAGGCCGCAATGGGACAGCTGAATGATCACTGTATTTTTACTTAAAGTTTGCAAAATAAGTACCTTTAGCTAGTTTATTAAAGAAAACAAGAAGCAGATAAGTATTTTGCACTTGCTTACTGCTGCTTCAGCCACAATGTGACATCTCATTGCGGCCCAAAAAATTTGTCTCATTGTGGCCCAAACAAAAAATAAAGTTTTTTGCTTCATATCATTAAAATAAACCATGAGTTAAAAATAATATAGCTGAATAGTAGAAGATTAAAGTGTCAGTAACAACCTAAACTACAACACTTAGCTTAATTGTTGAAGTTTTTCAAGATTATAATAGATGCAAGAAATTATCCAAATAACTTTCAGTATGTCCAAACAATAACTAATCTTTTCTCTACAAATCAAAAGCATAAAACAGCATGGGACTGGGAATTCTATGAAGCATTTTGGTTATGTTTACTCCTCCTATGTGGTGCTAGCTGTCAGAATTGTATTTTATTTTTGAATTTACAATGTCTCATTATGGTCCACCCTCCCCTATTTGTTTCAACAATTTTGAGCGTTCGATTCATTTCTACGGCACGGAAAGAAAACTTGTTTTTAAAAATTGCAAAAATTATGTAAGTGGCTGAAGCAGCTCTTCTTAATAAGGAAAGGTGGGGCAAAGTGAAATATCAGGGCAAAGTGAAATGATGAAATATTTTCTCTGCTTTTAGCACCACCTATTTAGTAATATTTTAACTGTGTAGTAACACATGCAATCTGTTCCAGTCAAGAAAAAATTTACCTCTGAAAATAAAAAATATTACAATACAAGCAATTTACAAAAATTGATCCTTACATTGTAATACGCTCTGTCGCAAAAAAATATATGCACCTAGAAGAATTAGAGCCAAAATCATGAAACTTGGCACAAATGCAGTTTGGTAGCCGATATGCAAATGATTCAAGTTTCAGCGCCAATGAAACAAGGCTAAGCGCGCTCTGAGCATGTGAGTTGCACAGGTGGGAGAGTTTAAAAGCATGAGTACTTGTGCCGTAGGGCTATTCAGTCGAAATTGTTGACTTCGGTAGACTGTATAGTGACTTAGGATGCCTCTAAGACGTAACCGGCGGAAGTACGAACAGAGTTTGATAAGGGCCGTATAATAGGCCTCAGAGAAGCAGGTTGGTCAAACAGGAGTATCGGCCGCCACCTCGGTCGGTGTGATATGGTAGTTGCTCGGTGTTGGCAACAGTGGATCACGGAAGGGTCGTCTACCGTCGCGGAGGGTCAGGGCGTCCCAGGAGCACAAATGAAAGCGAGGATCGCGCAATCAGAAGAGCGGTCACGACGTCGCCGACAACGTCGCCAGTATCGATTCAACGCCACTTACCTCCTTCCAGGCATCCGGTGGTATCAAGGGAAACCATTAGAAGACGACTGGCCGAAATTGGCTTGGAGCCCACGTCCATTAAAACGCTTGCCACTGACCCCACATCACAGGCAGTGTCGACTGGATTTGTGCCGACCTCGAGCAGCTTGAAGCGTAACAGACTGGAGACGTGTGATCTTCAGCGATGAATCCCGATTCAGTCTCAGTGCTGATAATCACCGTATACGTGTGTGGAGGTGCACCGGCCAGCGCTTCGATCCGACTTTGTTGTCGAGCGGCATACAGCCATTTGACAAGGTGTGACAGTGTGGGGAGCGATTTCTTGGGGCACACGATCACCTCTAGTTGTTCTCCAAGGCACTTTGACAGCTCGCAGATACGTGGACAGCATTTTAACGCCGATTGTTCTACCCATGCTATCAAGTCGCCCAGGTACCATTCATCAGCAGGATAATAATGCTCGTCCACATACTGCGCGACTCGCTCAACATTGTCTTCAGGGATATGACATTCTCCCATGGCCTGCCAGTTCACCAGATCTTTCGCCAACAGAGCATATCTGAGACTTGCTGGGAATCCAACTGCAGCCCTCCCGGGATACGAGGGAATTAACGACATAGTTGCAAAGATTATGGCATGATCTTCCGCAGGGGGTCATAAGTGATCTAATTGGTTCGATGCCACATCGTGTTTCGGCTTGTATAGCTGCCAGAGGTGGCTTTACTACTTACTGATTTGTAACCTTTTGCATGCTGTAACTGCTTAATAAAATTATCTTTTATCCGAATTTTTAATCATCTTCTTATCTTCTTATACACTACATGCCTGCCAAGTTTCGTGAGCGTAGCTCAATTTCTTCTGGGTGCATATATTTTTTTGCGACACAGTGTATTTCATTGTAAATCAAAAATTATTTTTGATATTATTAAATGATAAAGTTCTTGCTATTAACATTTTAAAAATTAATTGAAAACTACTAATATTCAGTGCAGTATTTATTTGTTTTAATATTAATCTTATTTGTATTTTAAATGCTTTGCATGGTTAGTCAAGTGCATGCGGAGGCAAAGTGAAATAGTTTACTTCATTTACTTATATTCAATCTTTTATCAAATCACTTACGCATTCATTTATAAATTATTTCACTTGCTCTCATTCATTTAATAATTCCCTTATTTATTCATTCAGTCACTCATTTTCTTATTTATTCACTGTTTTATTCACGAATTAATTTTTTAAACTTATTTATTTATTCTCACATTTCTTGTTTCATATCCTTTTTATTTATTTGTTCATTCCTTTGCTCATTTATCAAAAATATCCTTAAAATTCGAATAGAAATTATTTCATTTGAAAAATATTTTATTTTTCACTTTGCCCCACGAAAAAATGAAGTGAAAAATGTTCACCTTTTTTCGGAGGTTCAAAAATTTGCTGCCAAAAAGGAAAAGTAACGCTTCAATGCAAGTTTTACTATACAAAATATATTGTTCTTTCTTTCAGCACCGTAATTTTCACAACAAATTTCTAACTTGTTCAGTTTGAAAAAAGTAACTTATCTTAACTAGTTCACTTTGCTCCACACTCCCCTACTATAGTGACATTGAAACAATGTTCCACTTTACTCTTTTGATGCTAGGAATGCATATTTTCAACGAAGTTCCCAAAGTTAGTTGAAGTGAAGTGTAGAAGGTAACAATTATACAGTAAAAACCCTCTAATGCGGACACTAACGGGATAATATTTTTTGTCCGCAATAGAGGGGTGTCCGCAGGACAGGGGTTTAATAATGTTATTTGCATTAGAATAGGGGAATTAAAAATTGTCCGCATAAGAGGGGCGTCCGCATTCGATCAAAAATGTATGTCACACCGTTTTAGCTGAGTTCATATGAAATCTTTTTTTTTTCCTTTCTTGACTGCTAGAAAAGCAGTTTTGTAGAAAGTGTTTTCATTGTACCGTTTTTTCTTTTTTTTCCTCAAGATGAAAAATTATTTCTATTCAATTTTAACTTTGGAAAACAAATGACTCCATACTAGTAAAAACGTTAAAAAATAAATAAATAAACTGAATTTGCGGAAGATAATATCACTAGATTGTGGTTACAGAAGTTGAACTATATTAATTAGAGGACTACTATATTTAACTTTTAAATTTAATATTTTATTTGGATTTTAACAGTTAAATAAACTTTTAATAATTTTTATTTGATACTTCAAAAGTGTAAGACGTACTTCAAAAAAGTAAGCTTCTTTCGACCGAATTGATTCTCTAACTAAACTCAAGAGATCACAAAGAACGTCCGTAGGCTATAAACATGTTCTATAGGATATAGGCCCCATAGATATCTGACAAACTCAAAGTACGCAAATCGCACACGCGCTTTTCATGATTAACTACGTAATTGAAAAAAAAATCATTTCTTCGCAATCACGAATTGCGATAGGACCCTACCCGTCAGGTTTTTTGTTTCTACAAATAGAATAAAATGGAAATAGCCAAGAAATTTGCACCCGTCATAATATGACTGGTAATTTTCCAGACTAGGTAATACGAGGCATAGATAAAGAAAAAAAAAGAGGTGGTGATTTGGATGCAATAATAAAGATAAACATTTTGTGGCCGATATCCATCAGTACACTTATCATAAGGATTATTTACTGCGTGTAACGTTATGTATTTTTCTGTGCAGCTTTTATAAACATTTGCTGAGAATTTTCATTTATAGTATGAGCAGGCCTACACTGTAAAAACAATTCAAAAACGTTCCTGGAAAATAATGGGCAGCTGATGTGCCCAGTTTCTACCAGTAACATATCTTACAAAATGCAGGAACGTTTTCCGCTAAAATTCAGTAACCTTCCTGAAATTATTCTGGAAACCACCTGAAATATTCAGAAATCTTCCTGTTTAAAACCAGTCGTGTCTCTGGACCTTCACAATAAACTTAGGTAAGCATAATATAATAGCTTGATACTTTCCTGCGTTTCCAGGAAAGCTCCAAAAGTAGTATTGTGAACATAGTCAAAGCTAAAACAGAATTGCACGCAAGTATCAAGAATTTGCCTCGGCTACAATTCTTGCAACGCCACGTAGTCTATAGACTGCTTTGCGCACTTTGGACGTTTTATCAGTCTGGACTGGCCGCAATCGAACTGAAGCCGATGCACTTTATAAATACCCTTAGTTTATCTTTAAACTGGGAGCTAAAAATATTTTTCAACTGCAATGAGAAGTTGAATTCGTGCAACTTGTAGCAATTCAGGAAACTTTTTTGGCAAGGATACTTGATTTTTCCAGGAATAGGATAAAAACTACTGAAATCTCGGAACGTTATACGGAAATACTCAGTAACGTTTCGGAATTTTTTGCAGTGTAAAATATCGAGCAAGGATATTAAAAGTGACCTGAGCTATATTTTTCTGAAGTTACAACGTAATGCTCAAAAATTTGTCAAGAGCAAACAGTGGTAATTCTCCTATTGATGTTATAAAAGTGACTGGTACTATATGCAAACCTCATCTAGGACCCAGATTACTTCAATTTTGTTTGTATTTAGTTCTTTGATTTGACGTGTTCCAATAAGAATATGTTCAAAACGAAGTTATGTGTAGCAATTTTATATTTTGTTTCCGAACTTTTATTTAATAAACAGCTTCAGCAATAGCTTCAGTTTCAAAATTCGATTGTGGTCTTGCACTGACCACATATGGTGGTTTGATGGAGGGGAGGGAGGGAGGGCTAACATCAGTGCTCAGAGGGGGCACGCAGAGCCTGAAAACAGGGGTGCCCACCATGGGCGGATTGAGGGGAGCGTCAAAGGGTCAAATGATATTTCTAAAACGCGTGTCTACAATGTTTTGGATATTTGTACGTTTTTGACAGTTACTGTTTCTTGTTTTTATAGAAACTAACATTTTCTTGACACATTAATTGTAAAAAATGTTTAATTTCATTTATTTGAAAAATTTTGTAATTTAAACATGAATAGCACATTAAACAATTAACACATTTAAATTTATAATTTTCCCGATAATAATTTTTATTAGAATACATTAATAGGTAATTTAATATAATGACAAAACAAATATCAAAGGAAATGCAATATTTGAAGAAAGTTCAATTTATATTTTGTTTTTCTTCCACTTTACTGTTCAATGAAACTTGACTTCCCTTACAAAAATTTCTGAATCCGCCCCTGGTGCCCACCAAGGGAGGGGGGGGGGGTCATGGCGCAGACTGTGCTATTGGAATTTTTAGGGGGAGGTTTGAGGAGTGTTTTTCTCATTTATTTTGGTGGTGTCTCCGTGATATTTAAGAGGAGTGCGCCCTTGCCCTTAGGGGGGGGGGGGGTGCTGAAAGGCTGAGAACCTCTGCTCTAAACTGTCTTTAGAAAATCGTTAATTTGAAAAATTCGTTCGACTCGCGTTTTCTCAAACGACATGGTTTTTTTTTTTTTTCTTTTCAAAAAATAATTTAAAGAGTCAAAGCAACTGGTTTAATGCTTCTACTTCACATCACAGAAAAATCTTTTCGATTTTCTTTTCCATTCACAGAGCAGCGTTCCTAATTACGCATGTTGTCGATACACAATCTAATCTGGATACAGCCATCTGAAAACAATTTATAAGCTTTCATTGTTTAAGTTGTGAATGTTTGAATGAATGTTGTGTGTATGTGGAATTTCAATACCGTTTTCCCTTAGATATTTATAAAACCTTTCTTTTAAAGCTCTTGTTTAGACGGAAATTCGATCTAAGTACCCAATTTTTCAGCCCACGCGTTCTATTGTTTCTCCTTCTTAAAATAATTTTAAGAGAAATTGAAAACGGTATATTTAAGTCGTTTTCTAGGTAATGAGGTCAGATTTTAGAGATTTTCATGAAAACTTTTTCTTTTAGAGGCTTCTGCATTTGATAACGAGAATACTAAAAATTTGTGTGTCAAATTTGGAGAATTTGTGGTTTAGGAACAGCTTTTTTTCCCAGCAGATTTCTCGCAAGAAAGTTACAAGTTAATTGACTCTACACCGCATAACGTTAATTTTTTCATCAGAAAAATTAATGCAATTCTTACAAGTAGCAAAAAATATTTAAAAAAAAATCACAATAAAATTTTTGTCTATATTTTAAGAAAAACTTAAAATTGTGACAAATGGCGAAAAAAAGGAAATAACATTAAAAAAAAAAAAAAAAAAGCCAAATGGCTGTACTATGAAACTGAACTGTTTTGCCGAAAGACATTTTTATTGCTAGAAATAAGATTGCACTCGGGCAACAGATCACAAGTCAAAAAATTGGAGGGAGAAAAACCTTACTAATTATTGATTTTTAAAACCGAAATGTTGCAAAAGTTGTCGTGGTGACACCACGACCCCCCCCCCCCCCAGGTGGCCACTCCTGTGCAGTGGCGCACTCAGGATTTTTTTCTGAGCGGGGCTAGCTTTTTTTTTTTTAGGAACTCTGTTACGTAAAGAGAGAGGCAAAAAATCAGTGTTTTTTCAACCTTTCCCAGGTTTATGCAGATTTTTTTTTTTTTTTAATTTTGTACTAGAAAAGTTTTATTACAGTTTTAATTTAATTATATATCAACTTCATAAAATTTCAGGGAAGAATAAAATTGCGCTCTCTTATTCTCAGTGCGTTCTCTCTCTATCTATCGAACCACAAAATCAGTTTAAATTTGTAAATCATAAAGGACAGACACCAAGTTAATTATGCCCAAATTAAGAAAAAACATTGAATAAAGAAAGCTGCAACTACTATTTCATTTTAAAGAAAGAGGCTGACTTCTCTGTGGAGAGAAATGTCAATTGTTGGGAAAACAGTTTTACAGCAGCCAATATTTTAAGAAGACTAATTTTCAAATATTTTATAAAATTCTCAAAATATTAAAAACCAGAAGACGCGATTTTAGGCCATATCTTTGATCGGGTCAAGGAGGTTATGGTCATTTCTGAGCTTCATCTTATCTCTGGGAGGGGCTTAAGCCTCTCCCCCCCCCCCCCCTCCGTGGGTGCGCCACTGCTCCTGTGTGTTTAGAATGTCTACACTAATAATTCGGAAGTAAAAGGTAGGCTCGTCATTTCAAATTTCTCGGGGGCAAAGGATAGACAATCAATCAATACATATTTTCTGAAAGAAATCACAACGTAGAAATGGAAATGCATTTACGTTTTTAAAAACCAGGTGAGGGGGGGTCTCCAAATTCTCCCCTTTTGATCTTCAAATGATGAACCTAGTTAAAGGGAAAAATCGTAATCCTGATATTCTGCTGGGAAATAATAGAGCGGATTTCTGTGTCACTTTTTGCATGTAACCCTCCCTCCCCTTCATGTAAAAATTGTTGACCCATTTCAAAAATGACTGCACTCTCATCACAAAAAGAATGTATTCCAACAGATTCTCTGCTCGATCAATCATCTGTGAAGAAGCGCATCGATTACCTGTATTGGCGAGAAATCACCAAACCTCTTTCTTTTCATCCTTTCAGTTTTTACAGCAACCCTACCCTTCGTAACATCACAGATGTCTTCACATAAACATGGCACCTTCGGTGAGGTGAGTATTGTATTTAATTCATCCATTTAAACTTTTAAAATTTTTATGTAATGAGAGATCATCGAGCAAAAACAATTTGTCAGTTACTTTTTTTGGGGGTTTTCTTTTCTCTCGAACGCGAGAAGAACGTTTCGTGGCGAGGAGTGCTGCCGCACATTAGACGTTGCCGACATGAATCCGGTGTATGAATGAGACAGGCGTTCTGTAGTTGTAGTGACGAAGGAAACGGATGGAATATATTGTATGTGCGTTGACAGAAAAATAAGAATTAGAATTTCGTAGTTCACTTACGGATGTCACGTTCTGAATGTAGATATTTGATTTGTGAACATTTGGTGGATTCGGAATCCCGTAGTTGTGGAACTTGTTACGGGTTTTTTAGTGCCTAAAGGAGTCTTGACGTTTTTGCCATAAAATGTAAGTACGGTGATTATTTTATGTTTGTTTCAATGGCCAGGCCGTATGCTATGTTTTGCCGTAATTTCACGTGTTGATTTAACTGAAAATTAAATTACTATTTTTTTCAAAAATAAAAATAGTGAATGCTAAATGGAAATGTGAAAACATTAGTTTGACATGTGTCATGTTATACTGCTTTTGGGATATTTCGGAAAGAGCTTGCAGGTTTTATTCTAAAAATTAGCTATTCTTCAATGTAAAAAAAAAAAAAAAAAAAAAAAAACCTAAATGACTACAAAAGTGGAATTTAATAAAAAGTTCAAAAAAAAAAAAAAAAAGAAAAGTTAAGTTTAACATATTTTAATTTTTTCTTTCCTTTTGTTAAAATTGTTTCATTGTTTTGTTGACAGACTATTTGTATTTGGATATTAAATTTTATATTTTTGACAGAAAGTTAACATTACTTCGAATACCAACGTTTAGTGTTTTATGAACAGGACGTATTAAATCAAGACAATATACAACATACTATTTTTATGTTAACTTAATTTTTAATAAATATGTATGACTATTTCTTTTCTCCATCATTTACATCAGCTCTAATTTAGAAACTGAAAGGATTTTTGACTGCTGAAATGAGTTTTTAATCTTATCTTTGCACATACAATGTTAAAATTTAAATTTGAATGTGTAGTTTTTTATTCACAAATATATAGACAATAGACACCAGAGTTATATTGAAGGGTATACAGCGTATAGAGGCAGTCAGGGCTCATTGGACCAGTCAAGGCCATATCCAGAATTTTTTTTCGGACATTGCCCTAACACACACACACACATATAGTGTACTTAGACACACCAAACTCATAAAAATGTTAATATAGAAGACTTTTTGTCTCGATTTTTAATGATTCCACTTTTTGGACTGTTGTTATTTTATTTTAATTTCTTATTATTTTTCTTATTCACCTTGTAGTGGTAAGGATAACAGGAGAGTGTCTCTTTAAGTCGGATGTAGAACATCCATAATTTCAGGGGGTTCGAAGGTTTTTCCCCCGAGAAATTTTTGAAAAAAAAATCTGTATTTTGAGGCTTTATATTAGGTAATTGAGACTACAAAAATATGAAGAAAAAAAAAAGAGGCAAACAGAGTCTTTTAAAAGTTATACATTCTTTTGCAAATCAAGATCAAACAAAATAAAAATTGCTTGCTCGACAAATCATGGAACTTAATGGACAGAGAGGAAAAACGAGAGAGGAGAAAAGAGAAGCACCCCGCCATCTGCTCATATCGGCTTTTAGTGAAGTTTGTTTTTGATCACTCCCCCTACCCCCATTTTTTTTTTTTTTCATTAAATGCCCTACAGTATGAAAATTGTACAAAATAGTTTAAAAGAAATGGTGTAGACATTCAGAAAATAAGAACGGAAGAGTAATATTCTGGCCATTTAGACAATTCATACTTTATTTTCTTGATAAGATACAAAATTGAAGAACTTTTCAAGGAATTTCAAAAACTTAAATAATTTTCAAAGACTCTCGAACAGTTGAAATTATTTGAAGCTCTTTATTTACACTTTTCAGAAGTTGATTGTACAGTCTTACAAAATGATTAACTTTGTAACACACACCCGTTTTAAGTTAAAAAATAAATGCAACGAAATATTTCTCGAAACAAACTTTTTTTTCCAATCACAAGTAGTGCAGAAAATGAAAGAGAGTAGAGTAAGTGTTATTTTTTTTCTCATACTTAAAGTATTAACAGTATGCAGTAGAGGTAAGAAAAAAAAACAAGCAATAACAAAAGAACTTCCATGATACTGAATTCGGCATTAAATAAATGCAAGACATGAAACATATCAGTCACAAAAATGATCTTGAAAATTATGCTACAAAAACACGAGAATCGTGATTTTTGCATTTTTTACTCAGGATGTATCATGGAGCTGAATTTGGCACATCTAGGTAACAAGATACTCGCCTAATCGGAAAATAGGAGCCCAGCCTTTGGGGAGTCCCCGGCTCGAAATCAGTACAGTGTAAGTTTTATAAGAGTTATAGATTGAGGAGGGCAGGGTCGTGCACAGATTGGAGAAAGGACACCTGTTGGCCCGAGCTTAAATGGGGTCCAATATTTTTAAACCTAGGGTTGAAAATATGGGTAAACAATAGCGCCGTTCACATGACGCTTTTCGACCCAGGAAAAACCCTGCTTTCGACCGCAAGCCGGTTATTTGCTGGGGAAATGCTGGAATTTTTTTCCTCCTGCTTGGGGGTAGGAGAAAAGCCGGGTTGTTACCCAGAATGCACTGCGCCAACTGTGACGGTTTACTTCCTCCAGTTAGGATTTGCGCAAAGGATGCTGGGTAAATCCGCTCTCTGGGATAAACCAGCTTTTCACATGTGAATGAGGAATTTTTCGATCCGGGTTTTTGCAGAGCCGGAGCGAGAAAATGCGAGGTAGAAAAACGTCATGTGAACGGCCCTAATATGGAGGGGGCCCGAAAAAGACATTTGTGACAGCCCCAAAATTTCTGTGCACGCCCCTGGAGGAGGAAGTGCACAGAAGTAAGCTTGGTAGACTTGAAAAACAACGAACTGACAAAGGGCCTGCCTTAACCCTGGACTGCCCTGAATTGAATTGGGAAAGAGAGCAGGAAGTCCTAATTAAAGGTTTAAATTTCAAGTGTGCCTCGCGGCTTAATGAGAACTAGAACTGCTTTTTCTGTATTTCTTCAAAATATTATAAATTTTGAATAGCAGCAAAATTAAGAATAAAAAAACTTTGTTATTTTCCTTTTCTGACATTAGGTATTTAAAAAAAAAGAAAAAAAAACTTTCAAAAATTTCCAAAAATGCATATTAAAAAAAAAAAAAAAACCTGTGACCCTCTTCCTCCAATCAACTCTAATTTGAATTCCGAAACTTTGAATTCAAATTATGTTTTTCGCAATCACGAGTTGCGACAAGACCCTACTGGTTAGAGTTATTGTTTCTAGAAATGGCTTCCCCCCCCCGAGCATGTCCAATCACGAGTTGCGACAAGACCCTACTCACTAGAGTTATTGTTTCTAGAAATGGCTCCCCCCCCCCCCGAGCATGTCCAATCACGAGTTGCGACAAGACCCTACTCATTAGAGTTATTGTTTCTAGAAATGGCTCCCCCCCCCGAGCATGTCCAATCACGAGTTGCGACAAGACCCTACTCATTAGAGTTATTGTTTCTAGAAATGGCTCCCCCCCCCCGAGCATGTCCCTCCTCCTGGGTGGTTATGTGTGTATAGTTGTGTGTGTGCAGGCTTAAGTGTGTGCACGTAGGCCTGTGTATGTGTGTAAAGGCGCGCGTGTGTAGGCGAGGGTGTATGAGCATCCGTGTGTAGGACATGGATGCCACCACCCAGCAGAAGTGGATTCCGGGGGAAAGTGCTCAGGACCAGAGCAGTCGTGCCACCGCCAGTGGGCGGTGGTGCTGCTGGTCCAAGCTGAAAAAGGAATTACAACGTCAAGGACTGTCAAATGAGAAGAATAAGCAATCGTGATTGCTCAAAAAAAAAGATGGAAACATCAAGGAAATATTTTCCAGTTTTCTGGTTTCCCAATATTCTGAATCCTGGATAAAAGGTTCTGTACAAAGGGGGTAACAGACATAGGGGGTATATACATAAAAGGTTTCTGTATTGATCTTTAAACTTTCTGTTTTCTGATGCTAAACACAAAAGAACGTAAAATAGTTGGAACATTGGATAATTGTATCATTGAAATTGTTACAGAAGTTGTTTTCATAATGCAGACCGATGTACCTCAGGCTCAGGGCTTCACTAAGTTCTGTTAAAAAATTAATATCGAAAAAATAATGAATTGACTATTTTCACAAAAATTTGGGATGAGGAGAAATTTATAATAAAGCTTATATGGTGGAAAATCAAACTGCTTATTTAATTTTTTGATGAGATAGGAAATGAGAAGTAGAAAAACAAACCAATGTGTCCGAAATCCTCCTTCCTACTGTTTTTTTTTTTGGAATACCCCGAAGCCTTAATTGTTTTAAGATCTGAATTACATTGAGACTTTGGGTTTTAAAAGTTTTTTAAATAGCTTGTTTACTTTTTTTTTAAACCATAATTGACTTTTGCATATTTTTATAACTTGTAAAAATTGATCATTCTTATTCTTTTATTTTCCTTGGAAAAATAAAATGTTCAAGTTTTGCAAATATCGATTCCTTCTTCAATATTCACTTTTTGTCCCATTTACAACTTTCAAATCTTTCTTAAAATTGCATGTTGCAATAAAATGTTATTAATTTGGCTATGCATTTTTCAGCAAAGAAGAACTAATGAGAAATACTGACTCTGTAATTTGGGGATTCAGTGGTGGAACTGCAACTCCAGAACTGGATGATACTCAGAAGTAATTATTTGAACATATACTTTGTATAAGTTTAAGAGTACCTAATGAATATTCAATGAAAATTCAAACTTGACTTAAAAATTTACTAATCCCCACATCTTTTTAAAAGATTTTTTTTCTTTTCAAAATTCTTGTAATTTTTTATTTTATAAGCATGCTTTTTCATATAATTTTCTAACAATGCTTTTTAGAAAAAAAAAAAAGATTCATATTCCACTCTTTCATAAGTTGAAATTGCAAAAATTCTGTAATATTATTCAGTTGAAAACAATATATTTACTTGGTGAATGACATTCAGCATTTTTTTACAGGTCTAAAGAAGTCAGTTGGGATTAATTATGTAGATTATGTAAAATGCCCTTCCAATGCTAGGATGAAATTCGAATTGAATCCACCAAAATGCTATGAAATCGCAATTTTATGTTTAATAAAAATAAATTGTTAGTCGGAACAAAGAGTCTTTTAATTTTAAGCAGTAGTTCAATCAGAATTTTCTATAAGAAGGGCAGGGCTGCGGAGTTGCAAATAAAATGGCAGACTCCAACTCTTGGATTTTGAAACATCCGACGATTCCCACTCCAGCTTTTTAAAATTATTTATTCCGTTTTTTTTTTTGAATTCCCTGCCCCTCATGGGAGGGGGGTCGGGAACCCCTAGAGTGCCTTGAGAACAGAGTGGCGACAACAGCGGTGTTTTTTCCCCCCGAACAAGCGTGGCCGCAACTTTCGTCCAGGTGACGAGAGAAAATTTTGACCGTTTGGCGATTTGCCACTAAGTGTGAATCGTTATCGCGGTTTTGGCAGCAGACGTGACTTCAGCTTCTGAAGCATTTCGCACAGGCTACTGAGTTTCTCTCCATTCTTTTTTTTCACTTATCCGCCAAAAACAAATACATATATAAGATTTCTAAGAAAAACGAATTTGAAAGTGATAAGCGACATCACCATTTTCTTTAGATATTATGTGTTATGTGTGCGTGAATAGTAAATGACAAAGTAAAAAACAAAGTAAATGACACATTTTAACTTTCACAAGAGAAACGAATCAGGGAAGAAGACCATTACTTTAAAAATGAAAAATTAAAAAAAAACAAAAAAAAAACAGACTGAGTCGCAACTGTAGAACCAAGAGGAAAAATTGAAAATCCTTTTAAAAGCCTTACATTATTAAAAATCAATGTCAAGTATTTTATTTGCTATTGAATAGAAACTGACAACATATTGAAATATCATTTTAAATCATTGCTTTTAATTTCCTTTTCGGCCAACAATAAATTCGTTTATCAATCGCGTGAATAAAGGCTTAGTCGTTATTAAAATCTGCGTTTTTAAAAACGTTATAATTCGAATTCTATGAAATATGGAAGTTCCAAACTCATTCTATCAGACACGGAAAAAAATTCTCTAAATTTTGATGTTAAATTTAAAAAGATTTAACTATGTTTTCACTGCAAAAATTGCGAAAAACCTTTTAGACGGGTTTAATTAATATCTTCGTTAATGAATGCCATCTAAAGACGCAACCTAGACCTAGCTAAGAACACTCTCGATCAGCTCTCCTTTCGAACAATTTTTTTTTTTTCAAAATCGGTCTATCCGTTTAGGTCAGTTTCAATTTTCTCTATAATGAATCATAAATAATAAGCAGCTTCATAGAATAAACTTTAAATAGTTTCCATATAATAACTAATATATATTTCTTTTTCTTTCAAATCAAGATCCATTTTATTCTCACATAATTATTTCATTTGAGTAAAAATATTACGGGATGAAACCCATTTACAAGCAAAACTAACTTCTAAAACCCGAAAATCAAACGCTCCTGAAGCGGAGAATGGTTGCCGCAACGTTAGTGAAGCCAAAAAGCTCGCCAACACTATCGGAATCCAAAATCCCAAGATAAATGCTCTATAATTAAATCAATATCTCGCTTAGAGTTCCAAAAATGATAAAAAGTGATAGCCTATACATTTATGCATTTGAGACATAAGGTGAAATGTCAGTACAAAACTAATTATTCACAAAAAAAGCGTTTTTCTGACACCCATCCAAGCTTCCTATGTTAAGTCTACGAGACTTTCGTCAAGATGCCCTCCGGCGGACAGAGGCGCTTTCCCGCTTCTCAGGGGGGATGTGCTGTCGCCACTCTGATCATTCAAGGCACTCTAGGAACCCCTAAACAGAGATTTAAATATTAATTCCTTTTGTGAAATGTTCACTATTTTATTGTAATTGAAGTAAAAGTAGATTATTATTTTTATTCGAAAGTTGTTATTTGAAAGATGTTAGGCAAAAAAAACCGTTTGCTGACGGTTGCTATCAATTAAAGGAAGTTAAAAAACAAGTAAACTAGAGATAGCGTAGGTAGCTATTACAGAAAGTTTGATAAACAATCAAACCAGCTGGTTGCCAATGACAGTTATTTTCTTATTAGTGAGCATTTGTACATGTAATCAAACCAATTGGTCGTCAATTTTTTAAAAAATGCAAAGGGAGTTGGTGAAAATTTAAGAAAAAAAGTAGTTTGGAGTCGGCATGTTTTCTAACGACTCCTACTCCTTCACCCCAAAATCACTCAGACTCCATAATCCTCCAGGACAGGGAGGAAAAGTAGTCCAGGGAGTTTGGTCATGCAGTTCACAAATGTATAGATTAAGCCAGTGGCAGATCTAGCTGATCATTTGAAGGGGCACTTTGAAATCAGACCAGTTCAACAGGGGTGTCCCTTGCTAAAAAATATTTGAATTTTTTTTAATGAAAATGTTTTACTATTTCTAGAATATGTGAAAAAATCTGGGCAGCTCTCAACAGCCGTGTGTGCAATGTCGTCATTGTGATATTTGTGTTTGCTGAAGGTGTTGTGGTTTTATCAGAATTGTTGATAGATCTGGATGTTGTGCAAGGTAAGCTGAATCATATTCACATGTAGTTTTCAATGGGGTTGTTTCCTTCAGTCAAAGTTATGGGGGAAGTTATGGGGACTGTAGAAAATGAAGAACAAGCAAAACAGATCTAGATCATATTACAGAGTGGGCTGATAAATGGGGTATGGCTGTTAATGTTGGGAAATGTCTAGTGCTACATTTAGGGCATGGAAATAAGTATACAAGTTATTATTTGCAAGGTTCAGTCATTAGTCAGGCAGACAAAGTTACTGTTCTGGGGGTCTTAATAAGTCAGGATTTAAAGTTTAGCCAACAGTGCAGCATTGCTAGTAACAAGGCCAATAAGATGCTTGGGTTTATCAATAGATCTATTTCAAACAAATCTGAAGAAGTTCTTCTGCCCTTATATAGAAGTTTGGTAAAACCTCATTTGGAGTATGCTGTTCAGTTTTGGTCTCCTTATCTTAAGAAAGATATTAATGTATTGGAAAGGGTTCAAAGGCGGGCTACAAGGCTAATAAATGGACTCTCTCATTTAGACTACGATTCCAGGCTTAGAAGGGTAAAAATGTACAGTCTTGAGCAAAGAAGAGACCGAGGGGACATGATTCAGCTGTTTAAATTTATTAAAACGAAAGGTGTTACGGGGCTAAAGTTTAGCACTGAAAGCAGGACAAGGGGTCATTGTTTTAAGCTATTTAAATCTCAGGCTAACATGGATGTTAGGAAAAATTATTATTTTAGCAGGGTAGTGGAACCTTGGAACAGTTTACCGGAAGAGGTGGTAATGAGCAAGGTAGTAGATAGTTTTAAGAGGGACATTGATCTTCACTAGGGATTGTAAATTGACTAGGACCAGTCTAGCTGGGCCCAGAGCTTGTTGCTGGTCGTCACTTTTGTATTTGTATAAAAGTACTATTTTTAGTCACTGAAATTGATAAAATAAGCAAAAAAAAAAATAACAACACAGAACCAGAAAAAACTTTTATTCTCCCAACAGTTACTTTTTATTTAAGTTTTTTTAAGTGTCCAGTTTTGGAAATAAGGCGTGGTCTTTAGGATGTCACAAGTAGGGCTGTCCGCTACGCGGACCCCCCGGACGGTGGAACCTAAAGCTTACAGCTAAGTGGTGGGGTGTGTGCAGAGAAAAGTTTGCAAATAGCAGCAGAATCGATTATATCAGAAAGGGCATGAATGAATTAAGTTCAACAAGAATTTTTATTACTAATCCAGCCGTAAGTAGGATCATTATTTCACTTTTAATTATGTTTCAATCTGCTACTGAAATTTAAAAATTTTCAAAAACATTGTACTTATGCCCTTTCTGTAATAAATAATCTGACATTCTAGTTTAAGTGGTGAAAATGTAAATCAAGTGAAGCAGACTTATTTTAAATTGAATTATGATAATTGAAAATGTTCTTACAAATTGACAAATGCAATCATCAAAATCCTTTGTAATCTTGTGCCCTTTTATTATGTGCAGTTTCAGCTTACTTATTTTCTAACTTGAACCATTTAATAGATCCTGAATGGAAACCAAAGAATGTCAACTGCAGCCAAAATTCTTCCATACTGCCAAGTGAAAACATTAGCCCACGAATCAAAAAAGCAAAAGAGGCATTTTCGTTGTGTAGCATCATTCTTCTAACCATTTTCATAATTGAGGTAATTGTTTTAATTATGGAATTTTCCAAATAATTACTTTTATCTCCAATGTTTGTCCCATAGTTAATTTCTGATAAAAGTATTAGAAGATGCAAAATAATCTTCCCAGTCTTTTTTAATTTATTGCATTCAATTTTTCAAAATCTACTTATCCAGATTTAAATGTACTTATCCTGAGTTTAACAAAAGAAAAGTCATGAAATTGTCAGTTATGTGCCTCCCCGCCTCCTCCACCTAAAAATAAATAAATAAATAAAATAAAATAAAAAAGGGAAGACAGAAAAGGGGGGGGGGGGATAACTGAAAGGTTTTGTAAATTTTCATTAAAAAACAGGAAAAATTTGTGAATGGTTATCTTGAAACTTGAAGTTTTAACCTTTACTTACCTGCCAGTTCTACTGGTTTTTCCAGAGGTTCCTTCATTTTGAGCATTTCACTTGATTGTGTAATGTAATGGCAATGTAAGGAACTTGCAGTACTTTGATGGATAGTAAAAAGGTTCAATTTTCCCTTAAATAACTGTAAATTGTGATATTGCTGTTATTTCAATCTCATTCATCTACTGGATTTTTTTTCTAGTATATGTTGGCAGGTATGCCTTAAGTTCAAATCCACATACTAGAAAAAATATTTTAAATAATTAATCATGTTTTGCTTACAAATAGCTCTTACAGTAAAATTAGTTGCTATTAGGTGAATGAAACCTAAATATAGTTTGTAAGCAGGGTTGGCAGGTTGCTGCCGAGGCGGTAAAAACCACTGGTAGAAACCGGTTAAAACCGGCATGGCAAATACCCCTTTCTGCCACATTTATGGCAGAAACTGGCAGAAACTCAAAAAATGACATAAATGCAACTCCTGACATACAATAGAAAATGTATAAGAAAAATAATTAAATATTAACCCAAATACAATTTATTTACAACACTATCACCATTCAAAATCAAATTTTACATTGTTTTCCCACTGCAGCAGCCTTTAACAAAATAAAAGTTTTGATGTTGTTTCTAAACCTAACCAATTTCCCAATTTGTTGTGCACAAAGGAGAAATTTGAGAAGATTCTTTCAATCCCAGCAGAACTAGCTGGCATTATCCTCAAAGAACAAGCAAGATTCACATAACTTTCATCCATAGCACATTTTTTCAAACTGGACCACCATGCGGTATTTGGAGTAGTTGTTACAACGTGATTGGAAAAATAGGTTTTGGGAAAAGGGGCCGATTTGTTTTGTAAAGCAATGGTATAAGGTACATAATCAGGGTTAATATTTGTGAGTTAAGTGCGGGCACTTTCTTCTTGATTACATGATAAATTTACTCCCCAATACTTTGGATGGAGCATATAGGCGAGTAAATGATTATCAGTAACTGCTTGATTAAGCTCTTTGAGAATAGCTTTGTTCAGTTATATTAATTGTAAAATGAGAAGTTCTTCAATTTTAGAGTTTAATGAAATAAAACAAATCTGTATTTATTTAAATATTTGATATATATATATATATATATATATATATATATATATATATATCACTTTATATTAAATGCAAACAAAATAATTATAAACATCAAACTGAAAAATTTGTTACTTACAACATTACAAGGCTAAAATTTCTAACACATAGCAATTTCAACTATGATAAATTTTACTTTGCTTTCGAAATGTCAGTTTTGTTATTTAACATATTTTTACACTAATTATTAAATCACTATTATATTAAGTTTTTGCAATGACAAAATGGAGTTATATTTTTTATTTTACTTAATTGCCTGTCATTAAGTAATTACTAGAGCTATTCAAAACATTTTCTAGTTTTTGCCAGTTTCTACCTGTTTCTGCCGGTTTTTACCGGTTATAATCAGTTTCTGCCACTGGCAGGGCAAAAACAAGTTTCTGCCGGCAAAAAGCCAACCCTGTTTGTAAGACATTTTTTGAAACAAAAGCAGAGTTGGGTTTTGACCTCAAAAAGTTTTGACGTCGCAAAGGGTTCAAAGTGTCAAAAATCTGTTGAAAACCTCCAAGCAGTGGTGTTTCAGTAGGGTATACTCCATGTACGCCGTATACTCTCAAACATTTTTTAGACATATAGCGCATACCCTCAAGCTTCAAAAATTTTCATTTTATGTATCTGATTCCATACACATACTGTGCGTAATGGATTACTGGTAGTATACCCTCAAAAAAATTGATGGGAACATCACTTGACACCAAGTGTCAAAAACCCTTAGGGGTGAGGGTGAATCAGAGCTTATGATAAAATTTAATTGCATTATTATAAAATTTAATTATAGCGTAGGTAGTTAGCAAATCCTTCTTCAACTAATAAAAATTAAGGGAAAATGATAGGATTCAAATCTCAAAGATTTATGTCAAATGCATATGCACACATATTTCATGAACACTAGCTAGCTTGCATATTTGAATCCTGATAGTAAATTAAAAAGAATGTTTACCTTGGAAGCAAGTAAGAAAGGGAAAAATTATTCAGCAACTGAATATTTAGAGTCTATAAAATTAAGTGATCCCAACAGTGTTCCCATTTTTTTTAAAGCAAAACTTAATATTCAGTTTATAAATTAATTATTCAGCCATATTTCTTTATATGTTTTAGGAAGAGGAGGAGGGAGGGGAGATAGGAGGACTTTCTCTGGGTTATTCTTAGTTATTTTCTTTTCAGTTATGAGGTTTCATTTGCTTTAATCCTTATGATCTTAATGTTACATTAATCTATTAAATGACAATGTTGAAGGTATCTGATTTTAACTTCAAATGCGTGCTATTTGCTAGCAGCAAACGGATAGAAGCAGGTTGAATATATTCCTTTATTTCAATTTTTAAGTTCTAACATATCATTTAATGTAATATTTTCTTCTCAGAATAAACATCATAATAATAGTAATAATAATTTTGGTATTAAATTAAATTTCACAGAGAAGGAGGTTTTTGACATGACAGTTTAAACCATGGTTTAACTGTCAACTGAAAGTTTTTATTAGTTAAACCGTAGTTTAAACTAATAAAAACTGTTGCGTGTGAAAAACCTGCCAACCCCGATGTGATCCCCCCCCCCCCCCCCCCGTGATTTAACATGACAGTGATATTTCTATCCTGGAAAGAGATGGTATGCTTTATGATTTTTTTCTCTTTATGTATGTATGTTTATTTATTAATCATTTTTTCTGAGTTTTAAATATGACTTCTCAAGTTTGCTTTTGAATGATTTGCTTAACTAACTGTTAGCAAAAGAAAGTAAATGTACCCCTATCTATCACTTTTTTCTTGTTTTGTTTATTAAAGAAGTTTTTTAAATTCTGAGCTAATCTATCTTTTTTTTCATAATATTTTCTGTTGGGGTGAAAGCGTTACAGGGAATGTCTAATTGCTACAAAACATTCTTCAACATTAAGAGAATATTTTCAACAATATTTTCACTTTAAATTATTTTAATGTCTTATCGTTAAATTTTTGTTATTTTAGTAAACATAATTATTATGCTTAAGAACTGGGCTAAAAATGAATTTATTTATTTCTTCTTTCACGTTTATTTTAGGTGATATTAAGAATTGTAACTGGCAAAACAAGGTTCATTGTTCAAGGTGTTGAGGTGAGTTGCATTTCTTTTTAAATTTTGATCATTTTTTAACAATACTTTTCATTTATAGAGCTGTGCAAATTTGTTTGTGCAATGCTTTAAAAAAGTCTTTATTTTAAATGTATTACAAAGTATTATAAGAACAGTGAAAGGTCAAAAATGTGAACAACTTGGGAAAAGTTTTTGTGCAGGTTTTAGGATTTTAGGCTTCAAAAGCTTGTGAGCTGAAACATAAAATTAGAAAAGTAAAAGCAACAGTAAAAGCTGAAATACTCATGAATTACTTCATTATATAATTAAATGTTTTAAGATTACTTAAAAATTTTATAATTAAAACTAATTCTTTCAGCTGCTACTTAAACTTTGAAATCTGAAAGTAGTACAGTGAAACATCATTTATACGTTTTCGAAGGGACTGTATAAAAAAGGCATATAAGTGAAAAAAAAAAATGTATAATAGGTATATGTTAATGTGTATTAGACTCTGCAGGGACCAATTTAAAAAACATAAAATTGATAAAAACGTATAAAAGAGAAATCTATAAACGGTGCTTCACTGCAATTGTTTTTGAAGTAACCACTACAGTGGAACTAGAAACTAAAAAACAGCACTTAAATTTTTAAATATTTGTCAATTAGTCATGAACAATCTTGTTACAAAGAGCTTGAGAAATTTTTGTGTTGTCATGTGTCTTAAATTTTGATAAGAAATCCCTATGTAATTTTTTTGCACTGAAGCCGGAAATGAGTGTACATTTTTTCCTATTACCTGAGAGGATTTTTTGCAATACGCAAACTTTGAAAAATTGGAGGGGGGGGGGGATGAAATAGAAGAAAAAAAAGCGGGGAGAAAGAAAAAAAATCTTATTTCTTATTAATTTCTCAACTTCTCCAATATCTTTTTATCTAACAAGTGCATGTTTTGAAGAAAATATTAGAGCTCTTGACTATGTAGAAAATTGGACACTTAAATTCTTTTACAAAAACAACCTACATTTCTTTTTTCTACATTTTTAATTAGCTTATTTTTACAAGCTATTTCATACCTTCACAAACCACTCCCTGTCTTCATCGCTCTTATTAACAAAATGTGTAAAATATTTACAATTTTATTCAATGTACCAAAATTTTTTAAAACACTCATTCTATTTTGCACTTTATCCATGATGCTCTTAAATTGATGCTTTCTTTCGTTTTATTATCATGATCATTGTTTTTTGACACCTTGGAGTTTTGAATGCAAAATTCTTCTTCGGCTTTTTTTCACCAAAAGTTATTTGCCCATTTTGTTTTTTTCCATACACATATTCTCAAAGTAAGATCTTGAACTATTTCATTTTTAGAGGTGTAAAACATTTGTCACATACCTAGGTAAAACTACGCTCAGTGGTGCAACAATGTATGGGGGGGCCAAGGCCAACTGTGTCAATCTCAATGTACGAGACCAAAGGCTCTGGGTTTAAAAGGTAGGATATTCTGATTAGGTTTGTCAGCTAAAACCGAAACCCCCAGAGTTTAGTTCCCAAGCTCATTTTATCAACCCACTGAAAGGATGAAAGGCTGAGCCGACCATGCCGTACCCAGAAATCCAACCTGCACGAACCTAAGTAAAGCCCAGAAAAATTTGCGTTTTTTTTGTTGATAATCTGGAAAGTTGTGTTTTGGTAAAATTATTTCGGTGATAAGAAAGATGAAGCTAATTTGGATTTAACATTTATAATTGCATGAAAATAAACTAACAAAACCTAAGAAATAGAATTATTGCAGGTTAATTTAACTATTAAAAACAAGCTATTGTTTGTGATATGAGAACTGTGGTTTAACTAATTTAAAATTAGTATTTGTAATTTCTTTCATCTATCAATATTTATTTGTTGGTTTATGCTTTTTTTTTCTTCAGGTTTTTGATGCCATAGTGGTTCTTGTAGCATTTGGCTTAGATGTTACGTTTTTCATTGCCCCATCCAAACTAAGTGTGGGGAAGAAGTCTGCAGTCTTGATAATTTTATTAAGGTTATGGCGAATCAGCAGCATTCTTCAAAGTAAAGCATTAGATTTTTAATTAATCATTTTGTAAAAGTATTTTTTCTGGTTTCAAGCTTTTCAAGTGTTTTCAGTATTGATATGACTCTGTACGTATGTGCTTCCTTTTTGTGCAATCACATTGCTTATTGTTTTCATTTGAAGCAGTGAGAAGCAAAGGGATGTAAGTGACAAAATTAAAAAAGTGGAGATAACCAGTACAAATTGGTAAGTGAACCTCTCCTCTGTCTAGGGGCAAGAGCCCTGGTAAGTGTTGTTATTCAGCACAATTTAGAAAAACTTTTCAATGAAAGCCTACCTAGGATCTGATCTTTAAATGCGTTTTACTCAAAACTTGAAATTGTCCACTTGCATCCCTTTGCTTCTCACTGCCTCATTTGACCTTTGAATGACGTTCCTATGATTTTATTCCCCCCCCCCCCGCCTTCCTCTGCAGCACCACCATCGCCCCCTCCCCCCAGCAAAAACTGTCTCCAGGTTGCGTCTCTATCCTATATGCACATGCATACCCAGTGATGTTCCCATCTATTTTTCTGAGGGTATACTCCCAGTAATTTATTACGCACAATATGTGTATGCGATCATATACGTAATATGTCATTATATTAACATTTTTGAAGCTTGAGGGCATAAACTATTTGTGTAAAAAATGTTTGAGATTATATGGCGTACATGGAGAACTATACCCTATTGGAACACCACTGCGCATACCTACACACACACAAACCCACACACTCATGCTTGCACACAGACTCAAACACACATGCCTACATGCACACACACACACACTCGTAATTGCGAAAAAACATAATTTGAATTCAAGATGTCAAAATTCAAATTAATTTTATACTATTTATTTATTATTTGGTTCAGATGGGGGGGAGGGGGAATTCGGTTTTTAAAAGAAGCAGGCAGAGGGGTTTTTGTCTGTCAACTGAAAGTTTTTCCTTAAATTATTCTCTTTAACAAGAAAATATTTTTTCTTGAGACGACATCTTTTAAAAAATTTTATTAAAGGGTTCACTTAGATGAAAATTGGGTCCATTTCCACACCTTTCATAATAGCATTTAGAAACAGATTTTGCGTGAAGTACAAACTATAAAAACAAACCCTTCACAATGATACAAACTCTATAAATGACTCTTTACAAAATATTAGTTTGGGGCGCCCCTAATCACAAATCAAGTCTTACTAAAAAGACTTTAAAATGAATGAGATTCTTTGAGAAGAAATGATGCCTTTAATATTATTAGTTACAGCTTTTAAACAAAGCTTTTCATTTGTTCTGTTATTTTCAGCAGGAACTAGACTTAAAAATCTTGCCTGGTTCTTTTTTCTTCAGCGATTTCCTAACCAGCTAAAGAATAATTACAAATTTTGTTTTTACACCAGTAAAAAAAAAAAAAAAAAAACTCTGGGAAGCTTGTTTTGTTGTTTTGGCGTAATATAAATAAATGTTCTAGAATATAGTAAACATGTTTCTTATTTTTAGCTGAAACTTAAATTAATCTCATTATCCCCCTCCCCCCCCCCCCCCAATATTGTTCTTTAACATTTTGTACATATCAATAAGATTAATGGTAAATGTTGGGCAATTCAAACTGATAGCTCAATCAAAACCCGAAGTTCAAAGAACTAAAAGCAGGTTTTAAGCTAACAAACCCAACAGAAAATTTGTGGAATGATCTGCTCGGGAAGAAAGGACATACAGACACATATTTAACAATTAAATAAACATTTTATTAAACAATAAATATGTCAAAACATGGAAATAATAACAAGTGTAAATAAAATTCACATTCCCCAACAATTGAATAAAAAATCCCCCCAAAATATCAGTAGGAAGCATTTCTTAAAAATAGTATCGTTTAAAGTTCCAGTAAAATTTATATCACTAGATTAATATAAGTACAACCTTGAGTCCAATGCCATAAACGGAATAGTTCATACGAACGAGTTAAAAAGTTCATACCAAACAAGCTATTCCTTCCTTAAAAGTTGGCACAACATGTGAGCACCAATTTGGATCCCATATCAATATTGTCCGTGACCATTTCATGCCACCATGCTGAACTCAGAAAAGAAACCTGTCCTCCTGGACAACAGGAACCATCCGTCCATCAAACGGACATCCAATCCAGCTCTCGAGCGTGGACCTTCCATGGTCCTGTTTGTTAGGCCTTTTCACAGCAAAAAAAAAACAACTTGATTTAAACTCTCAATTTTAGAGAGAAAATCCCTCACTTAAATCTCATCTCAAGGCAACAACTGAAACATGCCCGCATATCTAGCTGGGCTCAACGACAAAACTTCCTACATCTTTCAAAAAGAATCCACTATACTACATGGAACTCCGGAGCACACAGCTCCCAGGCACAATCTCAGCACCTCAGAAAAGCATCGGACTGCAGTCACAACATAGTAAAAACAAGAGGTGAAACAATAAGAGAATGATTGATTGAGAGTTCACACTTAAATAGCATTCCCTATCTCCCTACGCGATGGCGTGACGTATATCAAAAAGCATGCAGAAATTACATTGAGGAAACAACTCAACACAGTTTACAGTTTAAAACTAAATTCTTTAAAATTGTTTCCCACATGCATACAGCAAGAATCTACTCAACATCTTTCCTATGACGTCACATCATCGTGGCGGGTCAACAAACGCATGCTACGCATGCAGGGAATGTTTGCTCTGGGGAACGATTCAAGCGCCAGTAAAATAACGGGATGACTTTCTAAGTTCGAAAAAAGAAGGAAGTAAGTTCTGGAAACTTTTCTAATCTTTCTAAAACTTTAGGAATTTCTCCAAGAAAAAAAATAATGGCTCTAGGCCAACAGTAAATAAAGTAACTAAGGCAATAAGAGTTACACTTACAGAAGATATTTAATAACTTTCATTCAGTGAAACAACTAAGTTTAACAACTACTAGAAAAAAACTTTAATATTGACCATTAAGTATAGTACAGTAAAACCTCTTTAATGCGGACACTAACGGAACAAAAATTTTTGTCCGCAAGACGGTATTAATATTATTTGCTTTGGAATCGAGGAATTAAAAATTGTACGCATAAGAGGGGGTCCGCATTTGAGAGGTGTCCATTAGAAGGGGTTTTACTGTGTACTATTGTTTGTTATTTGTGTTTAAGTTAATGCAGATATAATTGTTCAAAAAAAAAGAAAAAATGCTTTCAATTTTTGCTTGTGCATCTCAACCATACAATAACAACATTAATAGGCAATATTTTATATATTTTTTAGGTGTTATTGCATCTGCCAAAGCAAATTTATCAAATATAATCAGCATTTATCAAAAAGAAAAAGTGCAGTCAGATCATAAAGTTGATCTTCTTATTCTTAAAGTAGAAGATTTAGAGGTAATTCAGCAACAAAGGTTTTGTCTTCCTTCAAAGTTAATTTCAATCACCTTTTTTAATGATTTATTTTTGTTTTATTAGCATGAAATATTTTTTTAGAAAATGAATATATATATTTTTTTGAATGCAGACTTACTAACGCTATTCCAGAAATGCACTTGCATTTTTAGATAGGAAGTGAGCACTAATATGCTTGTCTTGCATGAGTACACAGGTACTACTCTTAGCAGGGGTGATTGTGTTCCGGTATTTTGCCGAATTTCCGGTATTTTCGGACGTATTTCCGGTATTTTTATGTCCGAAAATACCGGAATTATGTTTTTTTTTGTTATGCTTCTATCTCCCTACCTCCGCATTTTTTAAAATTATATAATACTCATCAAATATACCTGCAAGAGCCTTAAGATGGACACTTATTCCTTAAGATGGACAAATGTAAAGATAATTTGTATAACACCAGCTCAAAAGTAACTTTGTAACCCATTAAAAATATAATCAAATGTACACACAATATTTCGACTCAGAACTATTTAATACTATGGCAAAGGTGCACTTAAGTAATAGGGACCAATGATTACTCCCTCCCCCCCTCCCCATTCTCGCTTTGAAACTTTTAGGTATTTTTTGATGAACTCACAATCACCCCTGTCTTAGTAACTCCTCTTTTTTATCCCATTATTATATGAGGATTTCAGAGCTAAAGTGGATCCAGTCCATTTCCACTTTAGCTACTTCAGCTCTGAAAGCTTCATTTATGAACGTAACATTTCATTGCTAAAATCTACTATGTTCAGGGCTAAAGTGGGTTGAGTCAAAATGTACTTTATCCACTTTAGCTCGGTAGGCCGTTCGTACAACAAGAACTTTAGGTAGGCCTTTCAAAAACTATTTACTCAACTTTCATCCCGCCATAGTATTAAAAACACATGTTACACATTTTAAGATAAACTTAATATGAGGTTCATTCAAATGAAACCCGGTCAGTTTCATTTGACCGGCGCTCATTTGAATTTGTTCTGGCGTCTAATTTTACATTAGACGTTAGAAGGTGTCATGTAACTGCATGTATAGAGGCACTATTTATTGGTAGAGAAACTGACGCATGCGCAAAGTTTGATGTTGCACAGCAACAAGGTGCTTTCACACCGAAGAGAAGGTGGTCACACAAGCTATCGTCTGTGTTTTTGACCACTTCAAGGATCAACTTCAAGGTTTGTTGTCAAGGTTTGCACAAGGTTTGTTGTCTTAAATGCTTTGATTCTGTTTGCTCAACATCCACTTCTTCATTATTGCAGAAAGTGTTGGAAGGAGTAACAGTTTGATGTTTCAATGAACATAAATGTTTTTTCTTAACAGCATATTAAGAATTTCTTGAGTAATTTTTTGCGTTTATTGAATGTAAAAGCCCAAAAACTAAAAAAAAAAAAAATTACAATACCAAAAACACTAGATTAAAGGTACTATATTACCATAATCACTAGTTTGTAATCAATAAGGAAAGAAAAAATCGCTGTGTGATTTTTCTTATTCTTGTATACAAAGGCTTTTAACCATTTTAAAGAAAAATAGACGTTAAAATAAATTTCTGTAAAATTTATATATTCTGGTGTTATTTGGAATAATACTTTATTAAAGCCCACACTTGAAATATGGGGCAAATCAGTCACCTACTGAATATGTAGGAGAGAAGGTTAAATGTGCTTGTATCAATTTAATCATGTATTGAAAAATGTTATATTCTGTGAAACCTCTCTAATCTGATCACCTGGTTCCTGTGAAAAGCGGTTGTCAAAGGAGGTGGTCACTTAATCGAGATTATTTTTAATTAGTCAATGATATCATTAAATGCATGTTTTAAGTGCAGTAAATTAAGCAAGAGAGCCTGAAATTGTTTTCTGTAAAACCTGAAGGTTTGTTTTTCTTTCCAGCACGAAGTAGCATATTTGAAAGAAAAATTGAAAAAAACTGAAAAGGAGCCTTTATTTCTGAAGCGCAGAAAAGCAAAAGAATCATCCTCTTTGCCTTTCCCGCTTCCTTCTTCAATTATTATTCCTTCTGAAACATTCCGATTGCCTACTTCTCAGTCTTTGAACACCGACTGCCACAGCCCTTTCCAAGTCAGAGGTGAGTTAAAATTTTTATAATTTAAAAAAAAAAAACCATTACCTGTGCATATCTTTTTTGAAACTGAAAGAAAACAACTGTAATGATTCAAGTGAATTGCTGAATTTCTGTAAGCATCAATTCTTATATTGCATGAATACATTCCTGACCTGAATTCTTATTATTTGTGATGTCTGTATCATGGCTTGGATTCAATTATAGCATAATTTCATATTTGTGTCACCACTTTTCACACCAATGTCCCCCGTACCTACCACTATTTGTGGTTTAACCAGTTGGATAGGACCCTGAAGATAGCTATGACTTTTTGATCTAGACCAGAAACTTAGCAATCCCTGGTCCAGCATCCCCAGAGGTATCGTTTCACTTGGAGTATTTTGTGACCATGAGCATATTTAATATCCTCAAGTCACCATTAATGAAGATGGTTGATCTTTGACTGGCTAGGATCGAACCCAGGAGCCTTCGGTCAAAAGTCCGATGCCTTACTGATCCGGCCACCACGGCCCTAGCTTAGTCAACAGGAGCGGATACAGGGGGTATGGAATGACCATAAACCGTTGACACCATTATACTGCCGCGTGCAAGTAATGGGCAGTAACTGCAAAATTTTCATTGTTTTGCATCTATTGTACGTTATTTTTACTGTACAAGCTCGTTTGTTTGGTTTCCGCTGAAAAAAGGGGTGAAAAGAAGTCAAATTCCAACATTTCCCAACTGTTAGTGCAGTCGACGCTCATTATAACGACCACACATTATAAAGACCATTCTATTATAACGACCAGTGGTAAAATCTCCCGAACTTTGTCCCTATAAACTTAATGTTAATTTGCTTTCGGTATAACGACCTTTCTGTATCTTCTAATCCAATACAACAACCGAGTTCAGCGGACACTATTTCCAGTGTTTTTTCCAATAAAGCAAATTTGTAGTTTGAAATGACCTTGATTATTGTTTACGGACAGCTGCATGCAGTTTTCAGTGTGCAATCCAACTTTGAGAGGGGGTGGGAGTGGAGGGGGATTACTACTCAAAACAGCACAGAAAAAATAAAGGGGGAATAAAGTGAAATTTCCGGATTCCGAAGTAAAAGGGGTTGACACATTTTATGTTAGTTTGGTGTTTGATCACGTGGTTCTTAAGATCTTTACAATTTTGCATCTCTCTGAAGCAGCATGGAATGAAGCCTCAGAAAAGACCATCAAGAATTGCTTTCATCATGTTGATTTTGAAAAGCAAAAGGAATTGGAATCTACTGCTGAAATGCAAAAGCAACTTGCTGAAGTCAGGCAATCCAAGATGAACATTTCGATGAAGAAGATGAAATGCTGTAAAATGTTTTTAAGGAAATGAAACTGGATGAAGCGTTAAACTAAAACTATTATGCTAACATCGATTCTGATTTAGAATGTGTCGAGCATCTGTCAGAAGATGAACTATTTCTCGATACTGTGCACAAAAATAAATTGATGTATCATGATCAGATGAAGAAGGAATTGAGACCAAAGTTTCTAGTGTGAAAAGTTTCGAATGTTCAAGGGACTTTTAAATGTTCTTTCAAAGGCACACTACTTATCATCTATAACTGAAATAGAAAATTGTGTTTTGCAAAAATCATGTGCGTTAAAAAGGCAAACAAGTGTTTCTGATTTTATGTTCAGAAAATAAATGATTTTTAAGTAAATGATTTTTTATGTAATCAGTTTTTTCCCATATTTTCTATTTTAAAATCTGTCATAATATTTTTCACCCATTATTTTTAAAAAAATGTCAATGATAAAAAATACTTTAGGAATTTAACTGGAATCTTTGAAAAAATGCAAACTTTATTAGAGCAACGTAACATGCGTGATGCATTATATATATGCTTTTTAACTTCTACTTCTTATAACGACCACTCATTATAAAGACCTTTTTCTCTGGGACGGAGATGGTCGTTATATCGAGCGTCGACTGTATTGAATCCAAAACGTGTTTCTTCAAATATCTCGAAAACTCATTTCTGCAGATACTGCCGTTTACCTGCACACGGCAGTATATATCTACATTGGGTTTAAATCAATTTGAATAAAATGTAAACCATTGCAGTAATCTTTTTGTTTTGCTAATTTTTTTTAAAGTAAACATTTGAAACTGGTGCCCCTGTAAGAGCAAGGGTGCACCCCTCTAAATATTTTAGACCCCCCCAAAAAATATGAGAACCCCCAAAAAATGAAGAAAATACCCCTCAAAATTTCAATGGTGCAGTCTGGGACATGACCCCCCCCCCCCATCTAGGTGGGCACCCCTGTTTGAAATCAAATACTACTTCTCTTCATTGCTTATAAACATTAATTAGTAACGTTTTTGCCCTATTATGTGCATTATTCCTGACCAATGTGGTATTTTTTATCGACACCTAAGCAGATTCAAAATTTTTTTGCACCCCGAAAGGTACACCTTATAGTTCATGGGTCCATTCGTAGGGGAGGAGAAGGCCATTCCTTAGCATGACCCCCACCCCTTAAAATGTTAGCCTGTATCTGCCCCTGTGCGTCACACAAATTCTACTGTTACTTGTGATATCTCACTCATTAGCTGTAATCCTTATCGAACAAAATTTTTTTATATGTCTTTACTTAAGGTGATAAATGCTTTGCTAACAAAAATAATAGATTGATTTTTAACATCCAAACTACAGGATAATAGATTGTACAATATAAGGTAGCATTAAGGTTTTGAAAAATTATTTGCCTTACTTCTCTTATTGAGGAGTTGAACTTTATGGAAGCTTTTCATGTTCAGAAGAATTTAGACTAGGAATCTGATGATTCTTTTGAAATTCCACTAACAGATTTGAAGTTGGCGGAAGCTGTAGGACAAGTGTGTGAAGTTTAAAGTTAGAATCAGTGGTGTTGCCATAGGGTATACTCCATATACGCCTTATACTCTCAGTTATTTTTTAGACATATAGCGTTTTCCCTCAAGCTTCATAAATTTTCATATTATGACATACAATGTATACGATCACATACACAAATTGTGCGTAATGGAAATTGAGGGGAACATCACTGGTTAGAATTATCCTATTTAAAGTGGGGAGTATGAAAAATTTGTTAAGATTGGAAAGACAAATCAGATCTTTGAAAGATTTAAGAAATAATTTTTCAAAGTAGCAACTAGTTTGAAAAATTATTTTTCCACTACAAAAAAGATGGACCTAAAACGCTGTAATTTTTATGGGAAAGAATGGCCAAAAAAATGGTTTTAATGGGTCTTTCTTCTTTTTCTACACATTTCTTGAATCGGGCAACTACCATCAGACAGGCCGAGGAGTCAGTCACCTTTCTCACCTTTAGTCACCTTTTGAAAATTTGGTTACTTTTAGTCACCTTTTGCAACTTTTGTCACCTTTCTCACCTTTCTTGAAATGCCTCTTAGGATTTTTTTTAAATAATTAATTCTTTGAAAAGTATCTGAATGATAGCTTTAACA
This sequence comes from Uloborus diversus, assembly GCF_026930045.1. Classification (NCBI taxonomy): domain Eukaryota; kingdom Metazoa; phylum Arthropoda; class Arachnida; order Araneae; family Uloboridae; genus Uloborus; species Uloborus diversus. The sequence continues at coordinate 25,904,974 of NC_072738.1, forward strand.
GTGAAATTAATTAAAAAAATAGCCTTAAATATGCCCCCCCCCACCTTGTTGTTGTTTAAGAAAAATAGCTATGCTACCGGGAAATCGGGGAATTTTTTGCATTGCTTGCAATTGCACCCTATGAGCAGAACCAGACTTTCTATCCCTTCTACAGATGGACTTGCTCCTTATTTTCGGGAATGTATGTTAAAGGAAGCATGTTTATCCTATTATACTTTGAGCTTTGATGAAACTACCAATGTCAAAGACAAAAAAAGAACTGCAACAAACAATAAAATATTGGTCTGAAAGCCAATGTTGCATCACAACAAGGCATCTCAAAACTTTCTTCTTGGGCAAGGCAGTTGGTGAAATTTCGATTGAGAAGCTATGTGAAGCACTTACCAAGGGTAATTATCCATGAATAAATGTCTCATGCTTTCCTTTGGATGGTCCTTATGTTAATAAAAAGGTTTTTCGGTTGTTTGACACTATTATCCTTGAGACACGAGAAAAAAGCCTAATAAATATTGGTACTTGCAGTATTCATACAATGCATAATGCATATGTCAAAGCATTGCAGTATTTAGGTGAAGAAGCATCTGAACTTCTTCTTAGTACTTATAGCTATTTTGATGGTTGGCCTTCCCGTTAGGAGGACTTCAAAGAAGTGCAAGCTCAACTAAATACACCTCATCGCAAGTTCCTGAAACACACAACTACCCATTGGCTTACCCTTGAACCTGCAGCAAACAGACTACTGGAACAGTGGGATGCTCTTCAGTATTATTTTTTTAAACATGTGCCTTTAAAAAAGAATTCAGCTATGCAACGCAGGTCATATAAAGCTGTTGCAAATGTTTTAAAAAGACCTTCTATAAAAGCTGAGCTGCATTTTATCTTTTCATCTGCTGATTTGTTTATGCAGTTCACAAAACGCTTTCAATGCCTAACGCCTATGATACATGTACCAAGAAATAGAGACCATTGTTCAGACTTTTATGGTTCGGGTTATAAAAGCCTCTGTCATAAAGAAAGTTGATTTTTCAAACGTAGACCGGATGAACTGTTTTCAGTTGGTAACAGACTACCTCTTTAAGGTCTCATTGTTAGTGAAGAGGTGACAGATGAACTGTCAAAACTGAAAGAAAATGAAAAGGTTACGTTTTTAAGAGCTGATAAAAAGCATTGTGTGACTGCATGCAAGTATGTAATAGAAACAAAGTTGTGTATCAAACGGGTTACTGAAAAGTTTTAAATTTTTGAATTCGAAAGAGAGAAGTAAATCTAGAAGCTGTAAGAATTTGATAAAGGTTGCCAAAATCATGCCTTTTAATGTTCCACTCGATAGGTTGCAAGATGAATGGAAACTTTTGCAGCTGGAAAAAGATGATGGAGCATCCGAAAACAAAACCATTGATATCAACTGGCAGCAGCACATTTCAAAAAAAGACTCAACTTCCACTGATCTAATGTTTCTAAGGTGATAAAAGCTTCACTTGCATTATCACATGGTAATGCTGACATTGAAAGACTATTTTCTATTTCAAAGCACCTTTTTGGTGAAAATAAGTCAGCAAGGACTGAAAGATTTTTAAACAGCATACTTATAGTTAAAGACGCTGTAAAAGAATATCCTCATTTGCTTTCTTTACCAGTTGGTCCAGAAATAATTAAATGTGCACACAGGCACATGTAAATTACACAACATACATGGATGAATGTAAAAGGAAAAAGGATTTGGAATTGAAACAGAAGCAAAAAGAAGAGCAAAAAAGAAAGGATTGTGAAGAAGAAACTAAGAAAATGGAAAAAATTAAAACATATATTGAAAGTGAAACTGTAGAAATCTTTACAAAAAGCATATAGGGCTATTTTGGTAAAAGTCAGTAAAAAGGGATAATCCTTTTGTTTTTCGAGTTCTTAACAAATTGCTTTTGGTCACCTTTTAGTTACTTTTTTGTCACCTTTGTTTTCAAATTTGTCACCTTTCTCACTTTTTTCAAAGGCCATCAGCAATCCTCGGCCTGCCATCATCCGATCCTATCATCACCAATCACCATATGTGCTTTTTCTTACAATAACAAGGTTCAAGGTTGAAAGATTCACTTCATTCTGCTGCTATTTAGTCAATATTTCATGTTACTAATGAACACACAGTACGTACTTGCATATAAGTCGAGGGGTTAAGAACAAAAAGTGGAACTCTTAAGTTGACAAAGTCAACTCACATACACAGCAAATATTCCTGATATTTTTTTTTTTTTTTTTTAGATTTTAATCCTACTGCTTTTTTTGAACACACAAACGAAACATGTCGACGCATCCTAAAAGAATTTTTTTGCTTAACCATTAAATATATTTTTTTTAATTTACAGTAAAAAAACTCACAAAAAAAAAGTGAGAAATGCAAAGTTTATGGCTTTGTAAAGTATCTATTAGTTGCAAGAAAATTATAGCTGTTAAAAAAAAAAAATAATTCAAGAAGGGCAAGAGATTTCTATAACACAAAACCTTTATTGATATAAGGTCATACTAAAAGCAACTGTTAACAAAATTCATATTTGCAAAAATCCCTTACAAAAATCAAAATTGTGTAAAAGTAATACTCGCGAATGAAAATTATTCCTTTCTGATCTTTAGCATGTTAATTGCATTTTTGTCTTTCTTTCCAAAAGAGATTTGTTTACAAAAACTTGGCAAAACAATCCTGAATTTTGTCTGAAAAAGTAGGGGATTGATTTATACGCATGTCAATATATTATTTAATAATGTGAGTACGATTCATTTTTCACTAAATGTTTCAATTCAATTTATTTTCAGAACTGAAAGACAAAGTTACTATATTTGCCGAAAATGCAGCAACTATTATTGTTGATGAAGCCCTGCTATTAGCTTCCCACATTCGTTCTCCCAGTGATCTACCCCCACCAAGAGTAGCAAGCCCTACGAGGATTAGACAGAATGCTAAACTACGCCGACGTCCAGATGGAAGTATCGAGAGTGGTTACGGTTCGGCCTCTGGCTCCATAAATTGGAGCAAATCCCGACTGCTCACTAAGTAAAGTTTCCCTTGTGAAAATTATTTCTTGAAAGTTAAATATTTGATAATTCAAAGAAAATAAAGTTAAAAAAAAAAAAAACGGAAAGAGATTAAAAAAACACATAATTGTTCTGAGTAACATTTATTCCTTTAAAAAATATTTTTATTAGCTGTAAAAATGATCTTTGAACTACTATTTTATTAAAATAATCAATTAACCAACATTTGGAACCACAAAAATTGTAAATTACTGCAGACACGTGTTTCAGTGTTATAAGGAACACCTTTTTCAATGCAAAGAATTGTGAGCTTCTGGATGAAAAGTCATCCGAGAAAAGATTATTATTTTAATTTTCAGCACAAAGGTATTTATTGCGTTAGTTTCTTCAAGGCCTACAAAATTAAACATGCTGAAAAAGAACATTTTTGTTTTTAGTGTATTTAAAGCTTTGCAGATCTCTTCAATTATAATTTTCAAAAATAAATTTGAGAGAAAGTAACAAGAATTTTTGGTAAGTGGGGTTCGGACAAGGTTAAAAGTTTAAAAAATCCTCAAGACTTTTTTTTCTTCAAATTGTCCCAAATTTAGTGTCCCCATTGTGTGACCCAAATTTAGTTTTTAAGTACGTAAAAGGATTGTATACAACTCTTAATACTTTTAAAAATTAATAAAAAAATAATAATTTTCTGCAAAAAGTTTTCAAAAACAGAAAACACACTGAAGAGCTGTGATTTTTTAAGAAATAAAGTAATAAGAAATTTCAATATTTCTCATCAATAGGTAACATGTTCTGTTTGCTTTCCTTTGCTGAAATTTCTTGCAAATTTGCACATGCATCAGGTCTGCTATGATTTTATTAGAATAGGGATGGAAATAAAAAAAAGTGCAATAACGTTTTCCAATAGTTCTTACAAAGTAGTGCCAAAAAGATAGTGCAAGTTGAAAGTGCCCATCTTCAACATATCATCCCTTTTTAAAACTGAAACTCTTTTTTTCTCATTCTTCCATGTGTTGCTTGTCATGTTTCCCTTTATAATGCTAATTTCTCATTCAGGTCTGAAGAAGAAAAACAATCAGTGCCACTTGCTGCTATTAGGGACAGCCTGAAGTGTCCTGAAAGTAGTCCTGAGAGTGGCTATGGATCAGGAGGTTCTGCTCACAACCCCAGTGTCGATGCAACTAGTCCCAATGTCGTGGATGAATTGGGAAAGGTTCCTCAAGTGAGAAATTCCAGACTTGTGGGCACAGTGTTTCTCTTCCCCGATGCTTGTCCTGCGGAGGCAATTAACTTACAAGACGTAAAGATCAATGTCTTGGATGAAAAGTCGGAAATTGAGAGGATAAGGCATGTGGAGTTTAATCCAAGCAAGTTAGATAAGGTAAAATTAATTTTTATTAAAAAACATTACTTATATTTAGTCGATAATTGGTAAGTCACACTTGACCTGTAACTCTCAGCATTTTGCAATCAAATGCTACATCTTATTTAGTTTCTGGTTTTGATCACTTTATGGTGAAAACCAGTGTAGGTTTTTCTGTATCACTTTGTATCTTTTCAGGGCCAATCTGCAATTGTTTAAGAAGGGAGGATGCATTTTTAGGTTACCTACTTAAAATAAGTTATATTACACTATCCATTCTTTAATGAGTAAAAATTAAACATTCTAGACTGTCAGAAGTCCTCTACTAAGGTTTTTTTTTTTTTTTTTTGTCAATCACTAAGTTTGGATAACATATCAAGTTTTGTTTTATTTATTTTTTAATTTATACATTACTTGCTAGTAGTATAGGAAGAGGGGAGGTCAGGCAAGAACAACTGCTTGCTTGACTTTTTCGAAAACTGAAATTTAAAAATCGTATCTTTATTCTTATGTATCCAACCTTAATTTATTTTTTCAATGTACAATATCTATCTCTTGATTTAAAGCTTTACTAGCAGTCTTTAAGTCTGAGTATTAATAGGTCATGATTACTGTTCTTTGGTAAATATTTTTATTTAAATTCACTTCAATTGTAAATATTCTACAATGGTAATCAACATGATTACAAATTGGAATGTCTAACAGTTCCGTACTGTAGTTAAAGTTACATTTGGTAAAGAAAAAAAATCCACTGTTAGCAGTTCTGCAGTAACTAGGTTCTACTAGTGTGTATATAAATGTGTGTGTGTGTGCAAATTATTTGCTCTTGAAAAACAGTTGAAATAAAAGGCTCATGTGCAGAGGAGTGCAAAGAAATTTTGAGGCCGTCATAAATAAATTTTACCGGCCGCCTCCATATAGTTAACTCCTACGTCCTTGCATATATTTTACCCCTCATTTTAAAAATCTCGGGCTCTCTTCAAGCTCGGGCCTGCGCCAACAATTGCATGTGAAAAACTAATAGTTCATCCAAAAATTATATTGTCTTGTTTTTCTAGGGAGTACCAATGACATCACTGTGATTTCAATGGTGAATTCAGATATGCAGAGTTGAAAACCTAACTGTGTTCACCTGCTTAAGGCAGCTATTTAACTTTTGAAATTTAGATGTTATCCATTGCACATCTCCCCTTTGATGGCCCACTTTGAATGGCGTACTTCTCATCAAATATGCTGTGAAGAAAAAGTCTGGGAGAAGTATATCCACCTAAACTCGTTGGCTTTCGTAATCAATGTTGACACTTAAATAATAATGTCGAAAATGAATTAGCAGTCATCTTAAAAAAATTATCAGTTTTTATGCTCCTCTATTCTTATGTCATCACATTGTTAAATACAATGCTGCTGTGAATTGGCAGTATTGCGCGAAACAGGGTTGCTTAGCAATAAATAAAAAAGCTAAGAAGTGTTAAAGAAACATTAGAGAGAAAATAAAGAGTAAGTCAAAATTTTAAGAGCTTTTAAAAACATTTTTTTATGCAGTCATTAAAATAATTACTTTTAACAGCTTATCGGCTAAAATAAACAATCAAGTAATTTTTCATAATTACTAAAAAACTTTCAGTTCTTACCCTTTGATTTAATGCATAAAATTAGAGTGACTTCACCGATATCATTGCTGGCTCTTGATTATTCTTTACAGTTGATTACGGAAATGCAAAATTATTTTTAAAAAAAGGTGATTTTATAGTTTTTTAGGAGTTTTTTGAGGGAGTTTTTATTTCTATTTTAAAAGTTTTTTTTTTTGCCTGAGTACTTTGATTTAGTAAGTGATTTTTCAATCCATCTTAAATAATTTTTGTATTCTTAAGGTCAGTAACTTGTAACTTAATGCTTAATAAAGCTCTGTATTTAAAATATCACTTTTGGACCCTCTGACAGATATGTAATGGTGCGGAAAATATAAATTTTTTTGCGATATGCTTAGCAACCTTGAAAATTCAAACCACAATATCCTCTTCGTTGTTTTCAAAGAAAAAAAATTTGAATCACTCATTGTTTCTTTTAATATAGTGTCAATATATTCGTACCTGTCAACTTGTGTGGTTTGAACATGTGATAAAATATTTTAATTTTTAAAAATCATAGTTAAATTTTTAAGAAACAAATGTTTTAACTATATTGCATTGTTTAATTTTGAAACTATCAAGATTTTACCTCTCTCTCTCTCTCTATATATATATATATATATATATACATATATATTTAATGTCTAATATGTGCATATGTTTTTTTTTGCATACATTTTGGAGATTATTTTTATGCTTTTACCTATACTCTTTGTAGCATTCCATTTTAACCAACATTTTTTTTTTGAAATGAAAGCTCCTTCTAAATGGAAAAAATTTTTAGTTTTGTATATTTTATTGCATGAATTCCAAATTTGAAATGTTGGCAGGTATGTATTTTGAATCATTTAAAGGTGCACTAGCTATGTGTTGTATGAAAAAAAAAATTATTCTTGTTTCTAGTCATTTTTTTAATCTTAAGTGTTATATGAATCTTACTTCCTGTAAATCCCGGGTGAAGTACATTTAGTGATTTTTCTGCAATTTTATAAATTTTCACCAGTGTGACTTTACAGCAACATTTTTGTGAAGAAATATACACATCAAGAGGTATATATGTATATTATGCAATTGCATTTATTATGATTATCGAATGAAACTATTTTTGATTAGAAATGAATTAAGTATTTATAATAATCATAATTATTTGAAAATTCCATCCATTGAATTACGTAGTTCTGCAGGTAGGGTTCTCTCATAAAACCTAATTTTTGTACATTAGAAGATTTAATACTAAACACTGGGCATAATTTATAACTAAATTAAGAGTGAGTGAAATGTTAAAAAAAATGCAATGTTTCAAGTTAAATTTTCAACTTTTTATAAATATTATAAATTCTCCTTATTATAGAGGTGTGAAAAGCTCAAAGTTTTAAAGCATATCCTTGCTTTAACCCAGTTGATGTGTGGTCGTTGTACATATTATAATACATCCTAGTACATCTGTGTAACCACTTCATTATTATTTTTGCATATTTCTTTGCATTTCATTTCCCTTCATTATAAAAGGAAAAACATTAGGAAAGTTACGGTATTCAGAAATAGAGTTCGACATAAAACAACTGCTCACTAATGTATTTCATAATTTTCCAACTTTTTTTTTGTAACACAGAGAGCACATTATTGCATACTGTCACTATTTGTTCTTTTCAAGTCTATAAAGCAGTACATTGTAACTCAACTATTAATCAAGGATGAAAATTCTAATTTGAAAAGCTTTAAGATTATTTTCATGAAGGATTTTTAAAATTGTTTATTAATTAAATGATAATTCTTTTAAAGTTCTTTTCTTGTAGTAAATTGGACAAAAAGAATCAAAAAATCAATTTTAAAATTATTTTTTGCCTACAAGTGGTATCAAAAAATCTAATTACACATCATTTTAGTTTGTATACTTTAGATTGTGAGACAAGCATTGATAGAAACTTTTCTTCAGCTATCTAGTAACTTAAGGGGGGGAGGGGGGAACGAACAAAATCAAAAAAATTAACTTGCAACTAATTTGCTGGCTTTGAGATTTTAAAGGCATTATATTTGAATTAAAAAATAAATATTTCATAGTATTTTTGCTTCAAGTCATTTTTCTTTATATTTTCACCTCAAAGCAGCAATAAAGTAATCCCACTATTGCTTTGAGGAAACTATCTAGATATATTTTTACTTCCCTTTGCAAAAAAAGGAAGTATTGTATTCGCAAAAAAATGTTCACTCAAAAATCGACCTTAATTTCCATTTTACTCACCTCCGAATGAATATCGAGTTTTTTTTTTCCCACTCGACCACACGTGGATAAGTGCCTAAGAACGTATAGACACGCGAAGTATCCATTTAGACGATTCCCGAGTAAATTACAATGAGTTTTCTCGTGACGTACGTATGTGTGTCGCATAACTCAAGAACGGTATGTCCTAGAAAGTTGGTACGTAGACTCCTAGTGGGGTCTAGTTGTGCACCTCCCCTTTTGGTTGCATTTGGGTGTATCTAAATGAGTCTTTTGCACCTTTTTGGGGGGAAATCATTGTTAATTTTTATGTAAACTCAAGTGGTGTTATCATTTGGCGGACACTTGGCGATGTATCGCCAGTCTTTTGGTTGCCAACTTGGTGACAAATTTGGCGATTTTTTTTTTTTTAAATCTGATTTCAATTTGGCCACTGTTGGTGATATTTAGAGAGTAAACTATTGAATCACATTAAAATTGCCAGTAATGGGGAAATGACATTAACTTGGAGTAAAAGAAAGTCACGTGGGCTCCTTTTAAGTGGTTTTTGTAAAGGTCAGATAATATTAAACTTTATAAAATTACAAAAAAAAAAAAAAAAAAAAAAAAACAAGTCTCCTTATTGCATAGTATTGTACATGTGTTTTATCAATCTGAATGTTTCTGACATTTAGATTTCTGATTTATACATACATCATTTTTATCAGTTGAATATCAGCTTAGTTTTCTGTAAATTATGCTTGAAGTGCAATTGATAAGAAAGTTCATTAGGGAATTGAATTCAACTTTTTGCTTTTCAGAATTATCTAGTAAAATGTTTTTTTTTCTTTAAAAAAAAATCCATGTCGCAATATATTTTATTCAAAACCACAAAATTACTAGACTTGCGCATCTGAATTTTTTTTTTTTTAGTTTAGGAAGGTATTTCACGTGTCTTCAAAATCTGTGACAACTGAAGAAAATGTACTTTGACAATGTCTTTGTCATCAATTTTAAAGGCTCAAAAATGTTTGCAATTGGTATTATGCATTTTCTGTTTTTAGAAAAGTTTGTTTTCAATCTGTGGAATTTTAAATATTCTCTTGCAATAATGCATACATATCATTGTTTTTGAAAAAAATGTGATCTATATTTATCAGTGCTCAAGTTCCTTAAGTTATATTGTTATAGTTGAAGACTATATATAGAATGACGTAAATTTATAATTGCTGACTGCAGTAGAGTTCATTTGTACTGAATGATTCTTTGGATAAATCCAGTTGGTGTGTCGACTTGACTAAATTTATAACTTAATTTATTTACTAGTAAGTTAATATCATGTGATATATTTATCATATGACACAATGGAAATATTCACTCTATTTTTATCAATTGTTATTAGGGCAGACAAAAGTTTGATTAACAAAAGATTTTCCCTATAAATGTTAATCCAAGCAACAAGTTAGCATTTTCTGTTTTACCAACGCAAAATACTGAAACTGAGATATCACATCCAGAGACTGCAGTTTCATCTTTGTTGTGGACTCATTAGTCTGGAATAGTGAACAACCTAGCTGGAGCCATATGCCATCCTATTGAAGCTGAGATTGCCAACAAACTGGTAGAAAGTAAATTTATTTCACTAGCGAGAGTCTGCAGCAATGGTGTGGTTCAACTCTTAAATTGAAGGCAAAGCTTGGGTATGAAGCAGTAAGCAAGTGCAAAACTAAATTATGTGACGGATATATGCAACATTGATATAATTTTAAAATCGATTGTCCTAAAAACCAAAAAAACTGGGTTTTTTAATATAAGAAAACCCCTTTCGTTGTGTATTGGTATTATTACAATTGCCTTCTGAATAATTCATAAATTTTGAAACAAGCCTGGAAGTCAACATTTTTACCTAGAGTTATTTCTATTTCCAAATAACCCCAAAAACGTTTTTTGCTGCTGTTGCTGAATTCAAGCAAAAATGCTAAATTTATATCCAAGTGTTGGTATGAATGATATCTACTGCAGTTCTCTGTTTTTCTCTTCCCCAAAAATGACTTTAAAAGTATTAAAATATAAAGGGAAGAGTTTACTGCTGTAACTTCCCACTTTTTACGGACTGTGATGAACACAAACTTTCAATTTAATTTTCAATATTAAATGTTATTTAAAAAGCTTAATACTGTTAGGATGTAAAGTATTTTATATAAAAATCATCATATGCAATTTTGGCTCTAGAAGTATTTTGTGATCAAAAGTTGCTATTAGAAGTGAAATGCATTTAAAAGCACTATTTTTGCGAGTTATTGATGTTATGCAAAATGAACTGCATTGAAATATCTCTAGAGACAATGAACAAAGTTGAAAAGGATTGTTTCGGTGTATATGTTACTGAATGTACATATGTTAAGTTGAAAATTTCTGGTGACACACTTCTTTCACACCCTTATGATTGATGAAACACAATTAACATAGAAAGAGGAATAATAATAATAGGGTCATTCTAAGCAAAATGAACTAATCAGCTGTGGCTGACATGTTATAGATTTCATGAAAACTATACATAATTCAGTTCAACATGTTGGGAATGGATAATGTTTTGTACCTTTCTTTTGATGAGGTCTCATTTGAATTAAAGTTTACTAATGTACAATATTTCATTTGATTCAACTAATACATATGTATACATGCTGCAATGGTCTTTAAAAAGTGGATAATTCTTGAAATAAATGTACCTCAAAGCCATAGAAACGTAAGTCACATTATGATAATTTTACAGTAGAGAGGAAAAACTTTTTTCTGGCGCAGGTGAAATATGGGATGCGAGCTCTTTTAACCCTGGTAAAAAATTGAAAAGAATTTGTTAAGAGTTTCATTCACGTGGCTCGATGCAGAATAGGCTTCCACATACAATGCACTAATAAACAGAAAATCTCAATTTTTATCTTATGTCACTCTGAGGTACAGAACCATTGAATTGTATTTTTTTTAATTCACTGGAACTATTATTATTTAAAGTATAATAAAAATATCTAACTGGAGGTATTTCATAGCATTTCATAAAGCATTGTGTAATGTTATTTTTTATGCTACTTTCATCTAAATCCTAATTTTAAATACATGTGAGTTCCATGTAGATTTCAGGATTAGTCTGAAACATTTTTATCTCATCTTATTTCTCAACATTCCAAAGGAACAAATGGGCGTGTCATAATAAGTGCTCAAAGTGCATATTGTTAAAAATTGTAAATTTTGTTTTGTACATATCCTATTTATACCTGTCTTATTTATGATAAATAAAGTTATTTCTATTATCCAATTCAGTTTTGCAGTTTACTTTTTTTTAAGCAGCTTTATGCTTAATATAAATTTTAGAAATAGCTAAACAATTCTCAGTTTTACATTACAGAGTACATAGTGGTGAATACTGAATCGGGTTTTGAAAATGATTTTCTGTATGAAAGTAATGCATTGCAACTATACAAAAATAGCAACAATCTTTTTAAGATTAAAATGGAGCAGAATGTGTAGTTACACATGTTATGGAATGCTGAAAATGAGGGCTTAGTCAATCCTGAAATAATGTCTTACAAGTTATTTATATGCAAATATATTAACATAAATGTCAGCATATGTAAAAATAATTCTTTACACTTGGCATAGATTTTCTCTTTTAAAGGTAATTGAACATTAAAAAATTAAGCTCTTCAAGTACTTGTTAAAGCTTAAACTTCAGAAGTAGTATTTCACTTATTTCATGCTAGAAAAAATTGCCATTCAGAAGATATATAACAATCAATAGCTTAACAAAAATTATTATAAATTTTAATATGATTATTACATGTGGAGCAGTTTTTCTTTTTTAACATACAACGAAATGACCTACATTAAGAATTCTTTTAATCACTTTCCAAAAGTTTGAAAATTCAATGCTATTGATTATTGAATGTACATACATCCTGGGATTGGGTTTTTTACAGTTCCTAAAATACTATTTTCAGTGTGCTCGAGCAGAAAGGAGTTTTAAATCTTCAATACACTTTTGCAGAGCCTCTTTCTCCTGTAAGAATAAAGATAACGAGATTTCTATAAAAACCTTAAATAAATACATGTTCAAGAACAGAATTTTGTTTTACTGTTTTCCATAACAATGAAATGAAACACACACACACACACACACATATATATATATATATATATATATATATATATATATATATGTTAGAGTGGGCTAAAAAAAAAATCAAAATTATGCAGAGAACTTAGATTTAGTGCTGAAAATTCGACTCCCTAGCACTAATTACTGTGTGAAATTTCGTGACTCTGAGTTAATGTCTTCTGCTCTGGCAAAAGACTTGGACTCTTGAGATTTTTAGAAAAATATCAATTAAAGAGAAAATATTTTATAAATTCCGCAGAACTTTAAGCTTTAGTGTGGAAATTTATCTTCCTCACACAAAGTACAGTGTAAAATTCAAAGCCTGTGAGTTAATTATTCTGCTCTGGCAAGAGACCAGAATTTTGGAATTTTATAAAAAATACCACTGACTAATTACAAAGTAGTACATAATATGCTACAATACTTCGAATTTTTAATCACATCAATGACATCAGACTACCTACGACGTTATCTTCATAGACGTTTTACTCAAAACTTGAAAATGTCCACTTACATCCCTTTGCTTCTCACTGCCTCAATTGGTATTTTATATTAATAAGTATTTAATGATATATAATTCTAAACCTAACATTTTTCCTCATTTTTTATCCAAACAGGGGGGGGGGAGTTTTTTTAATAAAAATTATGTTTTATAACTATCTATACCATTGAAAATATTAATTTTTTAAAACAAAAATTGTTAAATTATATGCTTTTAATAATTACTTAAATAATACCAGATAATATTTATACCAGGGGTCTGTCCAGGATTTTTCACAGGGTCCGTTTTTTGTGAAAAATAAAATAATTTTGTGAAAAATCAAATAATTAAATTTTTCTTTCTTGTAAAAACGAAAGTTTAGACTCTTGAGATGATGGAAACTGCATCATTGACACTTAAAGTTGAGTGTTTTCTCTCTTTTCTGTTGAGAATATCATTCTTGAGTGTTTTTCTAGTATTTGGAGAGAGGGGGGAGGCATCGCTCCCTGGGAGATGGACACCCCTCAAGTATCAATATTTATCTACCATTCTACATCATGTTAAATTATACTAGAAATGATTTTTGTATAGTATTTAAAATAACTGTAAGAAAAAAAAAAGGCAGGGGTTCAGCATTTAACTTTTTAACCCAAGACACTGTTTAAGAGCACAGAGTTTCGTTCAAACCTTATAAACTCCGTGATTTTCACAAAAATAAAAAAATATTTTATGTGTTAACCTCTTAACTAAGCGTACTAAACATCGAAAATTCGAAAAATCAGATTTCCACAGCGGATGCAAAGAGATTGCAATCCTCAAAGTGAAGGAATCAAAAGTATAAAAACGGCTTGTAAAATAAATATCTTTGATAAAATTACTTTTGAATTGCATTTTAGAGTCTTATGATAAACATATCATTAATATCTGGACACAGTTGAAGCAAAAATAAATTAATAAATAAAATAAAAAATAAACCATCGATTCAGCATTTGAATTATTGACTCATAAAAGAAAATGGAATTCCCCTTTAAAAACTTGAAATAAGCTTTGTTACAAAAATAAAGAGACTTTTCATTTATTTGCATCCTAATAAAGCGAAGTTAGCTTGAAAAAAAGAATAAAATATGATTCTCATATCGGATGTAAAAAGATTGCGTTTTTCAAAATGTAGACATCTATAGAAAAAAATAACGGTAAATAAAAGTTTATTTACAGTTAATTATCCTTTTTAGTATCGAAAAACCAAACCCATATAACTTTCTCCCAAAATAACAGTTTAACATCACACCACCAGACACTAATTGGCGATAAGTTTAAATTTTGTAACCCTATCTGAAGCGATCACATCCGCCCCACCCATACTATCCTTTGCAGTTCTAAATTCATTTCGCTGTATATTATTGATTATTAAAAATCATGAGTGGAGAGAAAAGTGCTTACTACGCCTATTCAGAGAATGTTGACGCTTTTCCAAAGAAGTTTACAACAACACCACTGCATAAAACAAACAAGCAAAATTATAAACCAAACTGACTTTTAGCTGTTAATTCCTTTCAAAGAAACCAACAACAGGCATTATATTTATTTGGCGGTAGTAATTATTTATGGCTTGCAGGAGCATCACAAGAGTGCCGATTTTTTTTTTTTCCTTTTGCAAAATTAGCTGATTTTGTATAAGTTGATTCCTCTAATTTAACTTTAAATATGCTGTATTATTTGAATTTGAGATTTGCTCTTTCAATTAACAATTTGTGAAAGATCCGTTTTTGTTTACCAGAATTTTGTGAAGGGTCCGTTTTGGTTGATCGGATTTTTGTGAAAGGTCCGTTTTGGTTGATCGGATTTTTGTGAAGGGTCCGTTAACGGACCCAAATTTGCTCTGGCCAGACCCCTGTATACACAGAATCAGGGTTCACACCATGGGCGCCCATATACAAAGTTGCAAGGGGGGGGGGGCTCAAATATTTTCCCCGTGGTTTAGCTGGATATTTTCCTCATGGAAACTGATTTCAGGACAGATTAGAGTCATTAAAATTTGACATTTTTAATATCTTATTCATTAATGACTGGAGAAGAAATGTTTTTACATTTTTGCAAAGAAAAAAGTACTAAAAGCAAGGAAGTTCTAATTTCAAAGGGAGGGGATCGAGCCCCCTCTTGCCCCCCTATATAGGCGCCCTTGGTTCACACTACCAGAAAAAATTAATTATTTAAAAATAAAACCTTCCACTCTAACCAAAATCTTTAAAGGTATTGTTTTATTTATTTTTTATTATTGTTTGAACATTTTAGATAAATATTTATTTGAATGAAGCACTTGCATATCGTGTAGCACAAAACTTATTAAAGGAGCGCAGCATCGAAAGAGAAAGTTCCACTTGTTTGCTAGATAAATGTGCATCTTATTATTTTAGAGAAAGACTAATTTTTTTTTTAAAGAAAAACTAACATTAAAATCTATTAATTTCTGTTACATAATTTTTTTTTTTTTTTTTTGCAAATGTCATTTATTGAATGGCGTGCTAATGAAATTCTCTCAATTATTATTTGGAAAAAAAATCAATGCCTCCCAAGAGAAAAAAAAGTTGGGAAATGACTTTGCTGAGGAAGGCATTTTGATGCAGCTTCGACGCAAAATGGGTTGAAAAATGTGTTTTGTCTGGTGCAACTAGAAGATAAACTCAAAGCTCCAAAAGGTGCTTAATTGTTCAGTAAATCCAAAGAATAAAGCTGTTCTTAATTTTTTCTTCTTATTTCTTTGAGACTAAATTCCTAGATTCTTATGTTCATGAACAAGAAAATGGCAGTTGAAAATTACCGTAAGCTATTCATTTGCATAGGCTATCTTCTTAAAAGAACTATTAATGTAAAAATTCAGAGATGAGAAATTAAGCGAACTTTTAAAGGTATGTCCACTAATGGTGATCAGGGTGAACAGCCCACAAAGGGATTTTAATTGAATGGGATTTTAGACAAAATTGCAAGAAAAGCACAATACAGCACCCTAGCCAGCACAAACCCTGCACAGAACTGAGTCATCTATAAGACACAGGTAGCCATAAAAATAATCACCCCTGAGGGGCAACCTGACGATTAACAAAAACATCTAACCAGCAATGCATCATTTTCACTTCGTCTTCAATATGAAAAGGATCCTTAGTTCATATACGGTGTTTTTTGTTTCACACACTCATAACAAAGCCAGTGATTCTTTACCCATTGCACCAACTATCAAGCACAGCAATGATTACTGTAAAAGCACTAAATTACGCAAGACTTTTAATTTTTTGCACCTAGCTGGTGGCGTGATGGTTAAGCGCTGGCCCTTCTACACCTGTGGACTCAGGCTCTGACCTGGGGTGGCCAGTCGGTGGATTTTTGAGATGCAGAAAATCTTCAGCTCCCATGTCGTATGATTATGTGGCATGTAAAAGACCCCTTGGGTATTTGTTTCGCTTAAAATATCCCTCGTCAAAATTAAAAGGTGCCTCCATCTGGTGGAAACTGGGCACCCAAATTATCTGTGCCATTGACATCCTGCACCTTACTGGTGGCACATGAAAGACTGGATGCAGTATCGGGGATTACACTGGGTCTGCTAAAGGCTAAATAGCCTCAGAACGCAGCCCTCATTGGGGGGGGGGGGGGGGGGGGGAATTGTGAGCTTGTCGTAATCGCAAAAATGTACACTATGTGAAATATTTCAATTTTATAAATATTACAATTTTTCAGTTCCATTCAGATAAAATTCAAATTTTTCACTTCGCGAAATCATCAATATCTTTATTTCCATGCAAATAAGTGCTTTTTTAGTAATAGAAAGTGTGTAAGAGGCGTAAGGGATAATTGGTCTATCTGGCTACTATTTAAACATTTAAAAGTTTTCAGAGGCTAAACATACATATATAAAAGTTTAATTTCTAAAATTTTAACAGGTTCAAAAGAGTAATTTAAAAAGAATAATTATGTACATACCTGTTGTGGGGTTATGCTTTTCACTACATTGTTTACAATCCAATCAACCATGTGCTTCTGTTCTAGTTTCCTTCTAGTATTGTATAAATCCAATTGATAATCCTTTAAATGAAAGAAATAATTTCAAATAAAAGGAGTACCAAAAACACCTTCAAATATTTTTCTTTGATCTAAATTTCAAAATTCATAAGTGTGGAAACAAAGCACAAAGAATAGTATTTAAAATGTTTTTTACGAGAAAAGAACCAATAAAAATTTCAATGCGTCTCAACTGAAATTAAAAATTAAATATGGCAATGATTTTAAATATTCATTAAAATTAGATCATTTATATAGCTTTAGTTGATTAAACAACATATTCAAAGTTAGAGAATCTGTGTCACAAAGAACTGAATTCAAATCCTTTGTTTCAACCTGATGTGAAGATTTGGGCACATTTTAATTGCATGAACAATTAACGATTAACAATTGATTAATTGGTAACCTAACCACAAGAACTAACAATTGATCAATTGTAATTGTGGAAAATTACAACTAACGATTAATTAATTGTTAATTGTAAAGTGTAGTTTGCTACAATTAACAATTGTCATTTGTTTTGTAAATTTTTAATTAAAACTCTTAAAAAAATCACTGGTTTTGTATAATATACTGTACAAGCGACAGGTCTACCTGGAACGTGGACGCTGGACGAGTACCATATTATTATCTATTTAAATACACATGTTAGCAACTAATAAAAGATCAATGCTCAACAGTAACTTTATTATGAGCAATAAATTATTTACTGCAGCATATGACTTTTCTTAAAACATCTTATGGCTCCAGCGAAATTTCCTCAGAAAAGGTATTTTTCAATTAAAATTTCAAAAACATATTTTTTTCCTAATTTTTTTTTACTAATAAAAGTAAATAACATCTGAGAGAAATGTCAGAAATGTATCTTATGTACATGATTATTATTATTTTTTTTTTAACAGAGTGGTCTCTGAGACCTCACGTCCCCTGTTGTGTCCTTTTTTCTCCCCTCCCCTGTTATGGGTTAAACTAAAACAATGATTTACACAAACTTAAAACACTTAATCAAAATACAAACATTTACGTGTGGAAAAAGCTAGCCTAGACGAGACTATTTCAAGCGGCGAGAGAGCAATCAGCACTGAACGAAAATACGAAATTGAATAATACTTCTGACTCTTCACCCTGCGCTGTACCTATTGATACATTAAGTTAATTGTTAGTTTTAATTGTTTCATAAAACAATTTAAAAAATGATTGCAATTATTTTAATTGTGAGAAACGATTAACATACATTAATCCAATTAAATTAATTGCAAAGTGCAATTAATAGTTTATTTGCAACTAATTTAATCGCAATTACTATTTTAATCAAGTAACAAGGCAATTGAAAAAATCATTGATTAATGCCCAACACTGCCTCTTACTTTAGTCAAAACTTATGCTCTCTGTCTTTCTTTAGCCACAAAGGTGCCTTCTTTCAGAATTTATTAAGACACGGCTACTAAATTTAGGAAGAAGTACGTAAAAAACGATAATAGATGTATACATTACTTATTGGATAAGTTTAATTTGTTTTCCTTCCAAATATTTCATGTTCAAGAAAAAAAAGGAAGAAAAACATTAGAAAAAAAATTTTCATGGCACAACTTGCGCCATAATCCACCCTTGTATTACTTACCAAGCGCTTTTTGACTTGAGTGTACACTTGCATCATACGACTTCGGTACTCTGCTTCCAATTGCATCAAGACATTTTCCTGAAAGAAGATAACCATTCAATAATTACCAAATTTCATTCACATGAGCACATAGAAGATTCTTCAATATTGTTAAAAATGGTTGAAAACAAACGTCTGTGTTCATGGGGGATTGAAAGCTCCTTTGTGAGTGAAAAAATAAAAGCACTTAGTGAATTAAATGTTTTCAGTGAAACTCTAAAACGATTACCTTAGGACTCTAAAACAACACGTTACAGCGGCAATCTCGATTGGTCTAGTTTTGCTTAGGCAACCCTGTCACATTGGTTTTGCAATATTTTGACCTACATTTTTTTATATAACTTATGTGGAAACTCGATAAGCTCCCATGGCTTTACCCAGTGTAATAGGAACTAAAATAGCACCAGGAAAAAATAGGAAAACAAAAACTTTTTCAAACATATACAATCGTTTGCAAGTTAACACAATACAAAAAAATTGCTTGTGGTTCTACAAATCATTGATAGTAATCCAGAGTGGAAAAAGAGTGAGGGAGGAGAAACAATAACGCATTCTCACTTAAGCACATCGGCTTTGGTATAGTAAGTTTTTTGATCAACCCTTCAACCCACCAACAAACACAGCATTGAATTAACTGAAAAAGGGTCAAGGACACGATGTGATCAATATCTATTTCTTAAACATTTAAAAGGGGGCAAATTACAGAAAATCCATTTCAAATTTAAAAAAAAAAGGATTTTTAAGTCGTCTAACTTTTTAACTCGTAACTATTGGGAAATTTGATTTTTAAATTGAATTTCTAACGTTGTATTCGTCTTGGGTTTACAATAAAAAACAAAATGCAAAATTTTCATAAAAAGGAATTAATATTTCAATCTCTGTTTAGAGGTTTCCCCCCTTCCCCTGAAGCATGGGTGCAAGTTTGGTGATGTGTTCAAGACGGAAAATATTTTGAGCTCCCCCCCCCCCCCTCCCACATGCATGCTTAAGGAAATTTTTACGAGTGTAAGTGTTTTAGATTTTAACAATGGCAGTTTTGGAATCTGTGTTTAATCTAAATCTTAAGCTATTGTCTTTTCTAACAACATGGACCCAATTTAAATTGTAATATTTAAGCATTTCGATATAGTCCAAAAATCTGAAAACCACCAATAACGGAGGTCTGGGGGATCTCCCCCAGAAATTTTTTAAATTGAAGTCCGAAAAATGCAATGGTAGGCCATTTTGGTAAAGTTCAGGGAAAGGAGGGGTTCAGGGACTCTCTTACATCAAATTTTTCAAACTGAGAGAGACAATTGGAGAAATGAGTGAGGGGGACGCTGGCTCTCCACGAAATTGAAGCTTTGAAAATTTTAAAATTGTAGCTTTAAAAACGAAATTGTACTCCAACTTTCATAATATTTACACACTTTTTGAATGCATTAGAAGGGATGGAGTTCAAGAACTCTCCTTCGGCAATATTTCGAAATTGAAGTTCCAGAAACGCAATTTTAGACGATGTTGGATGATGTTAGGGGTAAAAGCGTTCGGGGCTCCCCGCCATTAGTTATTTGCCGATCGTAAACACTTTTATTGCAGCAATAAAATCGCTTGGGACATAAGATTTTCATTTTTGCAACATAAGTCAGTTCTAATTGGAAAGTCTACCCAAGATAGCGTGAACGAACCAGAAATGAAGGAAAGGTGGGGGAAGGGTATGGGCAATTATGGTGAAAAGAATTCTTTCATAAGATAGGAGGTGGTAAATTTAGCAATAAAAAACAGCTGCAGGGAAGTAGATATATTTTTTAAACGAGAAACACTATCCAATATTCATTAATTAACAAAAACAATAGGGGACCTGATTCCTCACCCCAGGGAGGGTCCATGAATCATATCCCTCAAAAGGCTACACCCTAAAGAAGTGTCTTAAATATTTCAGCATCAAAAAAACTTCAGGAGAGAACTCCCGAACCCCTTTCTCTAAGTTCAACACAAACGCTCTTAATTTGAGTTTTTAAGGCTTCAGTTTCAAAATTTCTTTTCAAGGAACAGTACCCCCTTTAACCTATATACATGACTTATGACTGCCTAAAAGTTTTAACGCTTTAATTTTAGAAACTTTTAGACAGAAGCTTCCGAATACCCCCCTTTCCTTGTGTGAAGCAGGCACACTAAAGGTAGAGTAAGTTTTTTTAAGATTTATTTTTCTATTGAATGAGCAACTCTCCTTCCCACATCGCCAAAGACAACCCAAAGTTTTAAGATTTCAATTTCGAAAATGTTTCGAGAAAGACCCCCCGAGTTTCCTAACTCTTAAGTCACTCAAAAATAGTCAAAATAGTATTTCAATACTTCAGCATGGAGAAATTTTCAGAGGAGAGAGCCCCCCCCCCCCCCACCCGAACTCTTTCCCCTAAGTTCACTAAATTTGACTTAAATTTGAGGTTTCCCCTTTTCATCACTGAAGTTTTAAGAATTTAATTTCTAAAATTTATTGAGAGAAAGCCTTCGAATTCCCTCTTTTTACGTCCCCCAAAGATTACCTAAATCAGAGTTCTGAGTACTTCAGCTCTGAAGGGGGAGGGGGACCCGAACCCCTCTGCCACTATGTTCGTTACCTCTCCACTCTCTGTTCATTAAAGATGGTCTAAAGTTGTGCTTTTAAGACTCCAGTTTCGGAATTTCGCCTAAAGAGAGTCCCTCCCCCCTCTTGACATTGCCAAAGACAGCCTAAAAGTTTTAAGACTTCAATTATAAACATTTTTTGGGAGAGTGTCCCAAATACCCTTTGTCCTGAGTCATTTAAGTATAGCCTCAAATAGTTATTAATGCATCAGCTACAAAATATTTTCAGGTTAGAACACCAAAACCATCTCTCATAAATTCACCAAAGATTGCCTTAGTGTTTTTAAGACTCCAGTTTCCATTTTTTTTTAAACCTCACCCTCCCCACTTGACATCATTAAAGACAGCCTAAAGATTTTTGACCTTTTCTTTTCAGAGTTTGCAGAGGAGAAATCTCGAACCAAACTTAGCTTCAAAAATGGCTTACAATTAAGTTTTTCGATTTTTTGTTCTGGGGCCCTTGAGTAGCTCCCCCCCCCCCCCACCTCTTATATTTATTGTTTTAAGACCTCAGTATCGTAGGAATTTGCGGATTTACCCTCTTTGCAAGAGCAAACCTTTTTCGCTAACTCATGCTGCCGTTATTTTTTCCGGTTTCCTTTCTCTCTCCTCCCCCCCCTATTTCCATCCTAACGAGTGTTAGATTGAAAGTCATTGGAATTAAGCGATTCCTCAAGTCTTAGAATATTTAACCAGAAACGTTTAAAAAATGCAGGAACAGATGCCCATCGGTGTTTCAAACAAGCTTGAAATTTTTTCTCCGATTCTTTCCAGAATTCCCATTTTCATTGAAAGCTTCAAAATCCCAGACAGTTCCAGTTTAACCTGGTATGAAGACGCCCTTTGATGTGGCGTGAACATTTCATCCCATCAGCAATCACTCTCAACCGGTGATTCAAATTCAACTCTAAGACAATTTAAAGAGCGATTAATTTTAAGAGCACGCCTAATTTTCATTGATGATTGTGTAAAGTTTGCGAAAAAAAAAAAACGCAAATGAGAAAAAAACGAAAGGATGATCGAAAAGAGCAAGTAAAAAATGGAGACAAAAGGCGATCAATTCAAAAAATTAGCAAGAATAGCGAGCAACTCCGCGGTATGCAATGCAGTGAGTTGGAAATAACAGAGCTACCTAAAAAAAGTCAAACAGCGCGAGTCTAAAAGCCACTCCTCCAAAAGCACGTTGCAAACAAAACAAGCCCATGGCGGAAAATCGAGAGAATGTTGATTTAAATTCGTGGTTATAGAAAGGTCCAGTTATTAAAGCATATTTTTCAAACACTCAATTTTTTAAAGTAAAAACTGAAGGGTCTTTCAATGAACCGAAGGGATTTCTTTCCGTCCCGACCTCCGTCTCGGAAATTTTGTCCAAGACGGAAATCCGCTCTGAGACGGAAGGTCTTGCACCCATGCCCTGAAGGGAGAGAGAGAGTTGAAAAAATACAACTAAAATAAAATTTTAAAAAATCCGGAGTCTGAGCCGGGCGTTTCAAAATCCAGGAATCGGAGTTGGCCATTTTCCTTCTGACTCCGCAGCCCTGTGAACATCACTTTCATAAAACAGGACAACTGAGAGTAACTTGTTATGATTGCAGAAAAGGACATACTAAGCCAAGCAGTGTTATCATTAGGGAAATATTCAATCAAGTTCCACGCACTATAAAAATAAATAAATGGACAATTATAATCACATTTTCCCCCAAAATAAGGTGTTTAGCTATTACTGTATCAATTTGTTCACTATTAAAGCATAGAAATGTTCCTATATGTTAAATTTTGTTTAAATATATTTAGTTGTTAAGAATAATTTCCTCATATTTGAGTGATATCCCAATCGTTAGGTAAAATTTAATATATCTATAAGAGCTATGTGGCCGCTAGATCTCCTAATGCCAGGGCCGATTTTTTCAACCAATCCGCCACTGCCTGTAGCCATTATTTTAATTATTAAATTACAGCCACATAACTCAGCATGTAAGACTATCATCTTATGCACTTGAACATCAAAGCGTAAAATTAACTACCATAAATGTATTCAAAGATTTTGGCCAAAATGCAAATGTCTAAAAGTCCCATTTTTGACTATGAAAACCATTTTTGATGACCTCTAAAAAATCAAAGGTTCAGTTTAGTGAAAAAATAAAAGTGGTTTTAAACATCTTTCTAATGCAGCTTTTAGGGATATGAGTTTCAAAAAAATTAAAGATGGTCGAGCGCACCCATCTGCCGAACCTGGTTGGATGGACCCTTACATAATGATTTTCGGAAACTCGATGAGGGAAAATTACTTATTTTTAGGCACCTTTCAACCCCTGGCAACCGTGATTATTTCACGTGAAAGAGGTAGAAGTTCTTACTTTCACCTTTTATTCACAACTTTTACAATTCATCTATGGCAAAAATTTCTGAAAACTCGATGAGGGTAGGACAAGCCTAGAGGGATCTCAGACTATCAGTAGTTTCGTATGGAATTGGACAATTACTCACTCGTTTAGCATTCATAAGAATCTTTTGGCCTTCAGCATGCCATACATTTTTCTTGACTTCCACAATTTTGTTTTCAATTTCTTTCATTATATCATCTTTTTGCTTCTGTTGTTCTGCATATTCATTCTACATAAAAAAAAAATAATTACCTTTAGTGTAAATTATTTGTTATTTACATCTGTAAATTACATGTATATTTTCTAACTTCAGTTACACTTGAAGTTTAAGTAAATTTATGAGAACCATGTGATTTTGAATGCATGTGAATCTGAATTATGCTGAATGCAGTTTTGTTTTTAAAGATTATGTTAAAAAGTTCAATTTAAAAAGAAAATCCTTGATGCAGCAGCTACCATCTCACATTTTGTTGCCACTTTTGACATGACTAATTTGTCATGGAAGTTACATGTATAGTGTATATCTTCTTTACTAATAATAAAGCAGAAAGTCTCTCTGTCCGGAGGATGTCTGGATGTCTGTAGGATGTCTGTAGGATGTCCGTAGGATGTCTGTGACGCGCATAGCGCTTAAACCGTTTGGCCGATTTTCATGAAATTTGGCAAAGTTAGTATGTAGCATGGGGGTGTGCACCTCGAAGCGATTTTTCGAAAATTCGATGTGGTTCTTTTTTTATTCCAATTTTAAGAAAAAAAGTATCATAAATTACGAAATTATCGTAACGTGGAACCGTAACATGGGCACAAGCCAATTGGCGAGATACGAAATTATCATAACGTGGAACCGTAATGTCGGTACAAGCCAAATGGCGAGAAAATTCACTATACATTATTTGTAAATATACAGGCGAACCAAAAGATCTTTTGATTTTTCTATTGCGGGCGAAGCCGTGCGGGTATCACTAGTATGTAAATAAAAGTTTCTATTTAAACAAATAATTCATGAATACCTTGAAAATCTAGAAAATTATTTTACTTAAATGTCTTGTAATAATATTGAACTAATATAAGTTCACAAAACTTGAAATTTCACCTTGGCATAATATTTGTAGAAGAATTCTTTGATATCTCTAAAATATGTTTTCACAGTGGTCTTTTATTCCACTAGTATTAAAACAAATGCATTGGCATTGAACTTTCCTTGGAAAAGTAATTAGTTGCACCAAAAATGTTTTGACTATGGTGCATGATTAATACAAATGATAATACACACCTTCAGGGTTCAAGATAGTTATTTATCTGTGGGCAGCTAAAGGGCAGTAACTGCAGATTTTTTAATTTTCATTTTTTTTTTTTTTTTTTTTGCATTTTTGACATCTATTGTATGTTAGCTTTATTGTACAAGCTTGTTCATTTGGTTCCCGCTAAAAAAAAAGGCTTAAAAAACCTTCTAACTCCAGAATTTTCCCATTGTTAGCATTGATCCCAACACGTGTTTCTTCAAATATCTCGAAAACTCATTTCTGCAGGTACTGCAGTTTATTTGCCCACGGCAGTATTGCCCTTAAAATGTGAATTGATGACATATCTTTATTAATAATGAAGCTGAAAGCCTCTCTGTCTGGATGTCCGGAACATGTCTGGATGTTTGTAGGATGTCTGGATCTCTGTGATGCGTATAGCGCCTAGACCTTTCGGCCGATTTTCATGAAATTTGGCACAAAGTTAGTTTGTAGCATAGGGGTGCGTACCTCGAAGGGATTTTTCGAAAATTCGATGTGGTTCTTTTTCTATTCCAATTTTAAGAACAAAATTATCATAAGATGGACGAGTAAATTACGAAATTATCATAACGTGGAACCGTAACATGGGCACAAGCCAATTGGCGATATACAAAATTATCATAATGTGGAACCGTAACTTGGGTACAAGCCAACTGGCGAGAAAATCCACCATACATTATTTGTAAATATACAGGCGAACCAAAAGTCCTTTTAATTTTTATATTACAGGCAAAGTCGTGTGGGTTCTACTAGTTTTGAAATAAGTGAAAACAGCATTTGCAGCTGAACACAGAAAAGGATATAACTTCTTGCAACACAATACACAAATATTCTAATATATACAATATAAACAGATTCAAAGATTTCAAAATTAATGATACAGAAGTTAGACATGAGCTAGAAATTAAATATAAAACAATTCAGCATTTAACACAACTTTGACACTTTAAATGTGCATGTAATTCTGTTTCAAAAATTTTAATAGAAGATTTAGTGAAAATAAGAAATTTTAATTGTTTGTCTTCTAACAAAGCTTTGTAAACAACAGGCATGCAAAAAGAAGGAAAAAAAAAACAATTAACATGCAGCATTACAAGAAAACAAATTTTTCAAAATGAAGGCTTCAAAGCGACAAAAAGAGTGAATAAAAGTTTATTTAACCCATTCCCTGCCCCGGCCGATACAGGATCGGCAGCGCAGTCTGTGTTTAAACTGCCGCGGCCGATGCAGGCTTGTCACAAGAAAATGGTTCCTAACTGGCTTTGATGATCCTGCATCGTCACGGCATTTCTAGCAGTTTTTGCTTCGGCCGAATCTATGTCGGCGATCCTTCTAGGGGCAGAACTCTGTTATTGCACTTCTGGGTTGGGTTCTAGTGCTTTTAGGGGAGCGGTTCTCAAGTTCTTTTTCTTAGTCAAAAGGGACGTAATTGATAGTATTTCAAGAAACTGTTGGTTGTAATTTATTTTATTTTACTAAAATATTAACATTTCAAGTAATTTATAGTATTTCAAGAAACTGTTGGTTGTAATTTCTTTTATTTTACTAAAATATTAACATTTCAAGTACTCTTAAATGGTACACGCATAATGCTTTAATTAATCAGGCAAAATATTAATATTTTTCCGTGGAAGCTTTGTTTCATAGCATTCTGGCATTTGAACTCATGATGAACAAGTGTAAAAATATTTCCTTACAGTTACCAATATTTTTATGCTTGAATAAAGCAAAACAAAAAATATTTTTTCTTATAAAAGACACATCTTCTTATAAAGCATCCTTCACTCAATTTAATATAATACTCAAATTTTCTAATTTATTTTACACAATATTATTTTTAAAAAATCTCTTACATATTTTACTTTTGTACCAGTATAATGTGTTTACTACGCTTTTTAAAATTTATATACTATTATTATTTATTTTTAAATGACGATATTTAGAAGTTAAATTATAACTTTTTAGATTCGCGGCAACCTTGGATGAGTTTTTAGTGAAACGTTTTTGAATATTTTTAATCTCTAATACAAAAATTATGACGACCGCATCTATTATACATCAAAGTTGACCCATGGAAAACATAAAAAATATACAAAAGCTCAAATGAAGTAATAATATCTTGAATTCTTTTGTTTTAATGTACGCTTTACTCACACGAAACGAAACATTTCTTCCCTCTCCCCCTCTCTTTCAGATTTTATTTATTGTCTTAAAATAAGTTCAATGTTTTAACTGCACCTTCTTTTATGAGATTTTTAAAAGAGAAATAAAATATTTGGCTTCTTTTCAATAATCAAATTGCTTTAATTAGTACATAATCCTATAAAAGTAACTAAAATTTATCGAAGTATCTCTACATAGTATAAAATGAAGTCTCCAAAAAGCATCTCTGTTTGAACTCGTAAAACTCGAGAACTACCCGACCGATTTTGCTGAAATTTTCAGTTTGTTCCTTCAAGTCCTGAGAAGGTTTGCAGACCAGTTCGAAAACAATTCAATGAACAGTTCTTTTTTTATTCAAATTTAGGCCCAATTTTTACATAAATTCCCGAATATGAGGGTCAAAAATTACTCGCAAATAGTAATATTATATATCATTGGAAAGGGAAGAATTTTCCGTGTTCTACGTGATTTGTTCCAATGCTCTAACTTAATTGCTGCGGGAGTTTTTTACATTTTTAGTTCGAATTTTTTTAGGCTTAGCTGAAATTTAGGCACTAATTTTTTCATTAAATCCATCAATAAAAAGCGAAGGAATTGTCCCTGAGTTTTCTTTTTGACAGCATTGGAAAGAGCTGCTTTTTTTACTCCAGATCTAACTCAACCTAAGGTTGAAACTTTAACCCTCTATCTCCATTAGAAAAAAAGTTACAAGCAAATTAAATGAAGTTCAAAAATCTGTTCTCTATTCAAGTTCTTAACCATTTTATTTTGCATTTCCACGGTAACGTTGTTTGAATCCATTGTTTATTTCCATTTTTCTCAATTCTTAAACTTATTTTATTTTGTGTTTCCATGGTTACGCCTTTTAAATCCATCTTTCTCAATTTATTTTAATTTCTTAAAAGTATTTTAGTATCATTGTTTGGCGAGAAAATTTTGCATCATGATTTTTTTCTTTCATCTAATCCTGGTTATTGAAGATACTTCACTTGACACAATGGTTTTTTTCAAGGTAGAAAGCGCAAAGCCGGGCAACGCAGCTAGTGTTTAATAAAAAGAAAAAAAAGAACTCAATTTCAAGCGAGATTTCCTTTTATTTCTTCTGAAGTGTATCACATGTTTTGAAATATAGCAGAGTACAGCTTGCTTTGAAATTCCTTTCTGATTTAAATTTTTTCTTTGTAAGAAAATGATGTGGAAGGGTTGACCTCAAGACACTATGATTTTTTGACCACTTTTGAATAGGGAGCCGGTTGAATGGAACTAACTTGCTCAGATGTTTGCGAAAAGTGTTCAGGGAATGGACCTCCCAGGGAGCAGGACCTTATGTTAGTTAGGACGACTCTGTTATTCCTCTCTCAGCAGGGAGCTTTTAATTACCATGCACAAAAACATCTTTTAGGGAAATAGGGGATTAGCCGCAAGTTTTGATCCTTTGTAATCTTTAAAATACTTCCCAAGCTTGAGCAACTAATTTCAGAGCACTCAGAAGGGATTAAAGTCATAGGAGTTACAATAAAAGAACCGACCAGCAAAGGGATGTTTCTGTGTTTATTGGTCGTTTTACAGTGTCACAATGTATCAAAAGGCACCGAAGAATACTTTTTATCCTCTTAGAAAATCATTCACACACTTAAAGTGTTTTTGTCCATTCAATTCCCTTGCTCACAGGTTAAATCTATAAGTCAATTGTTTGAAGAATGTTTTGTTGAGGCCTTTTGAAAGATAGATCATCTTACATTTAAGTTTTGATTTCTTAGGTTTACAAAAGAAAAAGAAAAAAATGATATACTAAGAAGCAAAAATAAAAATAAATAAAATAATTAGTGTTATAAAATAGTTATTGCTTTATGTCTTATCAGCTATTGTTTATTATTTTCCTGTTATGCACTGTGTAAATTTAACGAATATTTCAGTACATATTAGCAACCTTGTATTTTATTGTAATATTTAATTCAGTGCCTAAAAACTAATAAAGTGAAGCAATTTTCAAATGCAAGCTCAACAGCAAAAACATTAAAATGCCCATAGCAAAATGGGGAGAAAAGTGCTATTACAATGTAGCAGAAAGCAACTCCGTTTGCTATGTGCAACATTGGCATTAAGGGTTTTTGGGCTGATCATGGAATGGGTTATGTAAAATAATTTTACATTTACATTTAACTGATTTCAAAATTAATAGTTATCTGCAAAACTTTAAAATTCAAAATAAGTTAAAAAACATTTCTGAGAAGGGTAAATGATATTTATGAAGCAATTGAATGACAAGGTTTAAAATTACTTATACAATAAACAAAACTAAGTACTAATGTAAATGTTTACCATTAAAATTTCCATGACTTTCAAAAAATAAATAAATACAGTGGAACCTAGCCATTCATCTAACTTGCTCAAGCAGAATAGAACTTGAACCTGTCATGTGTCCTCTTATTCGTTATTCAAACTGTGTCACTTAAAGGAGTTGGTCGAAGACCACATAAATAAGTTGCTGAGGACCTCCAAGAACTGCACAAGGAACAGCAAGAAATGATTAAAGAACTTTCTGCAGGTGAGGGGGAGCAAAGTAAAAGATGCATTTCCACAGCAGAAGTCAAAGGACAGTGTTGCCACTGGGAGAAAATACAAAAAGTGGTGGAAAAATAACATTGTAGCAATGCCCTAGGAGTTCAAGGACAATGTTATTGGTCAAAGGCAGACAACATTGGATAAATTTTTAAAGGAAGAATCCTTAGACTTCTCAAGTGCAAAAAGACAGATAAAAGAAATAACACCTGATGGACTTTTATCTGCTTTTATGGAAGTAACTCGCCTTCCAAACAGAGACATCAACGTCCCACTTCCTTTTTCCCACATTTTACTTATGTCATCAACTCATCTCAGTACAAGCAAAGTGCAATTAAAATTTTTTTTGTATTTTATGCACATTATCCGTATATTTATTGTTTTTCATTGGTTTAAATAAGCAATCATCTGTATTAATATAATTTACATTGTGTCCTGCATGATAAAGGGTTTGCCATTCATACAAATCGCCATTTGAACTGCCTTTAGAAACGAATTGTGTATGAAAAGCGAGATTCCACTGCAAATGCTATTTAAAGCAAAAACAAAGTTTTTTTTTTTCTTTTAGCATTACCAGTTGAAAATACAGAAAAAAAATCATTGAATAGAGTGTACTTTTAGCACACTTAACACAAACACACAAAAAAAATTACAACTTAACAAAAACACACAAAGAGAATAAAAATTAAACAAAAAAAGTTAATTAATTTATTTTTTAACTAAACTGTTATTTAACAACTAATAATTTTAGAATTGATTTAATAAAAAATGAAATTATTAGAGCAAATAAAAAGGAAAATAATAAAACTTACATCAATATATTTATGCACATATTCCTTTGTAGCTGGTCCAAACTTTTTAATTGCAATGTAAGCCAGCAAGAAGATGGCACAACCAGTGGAAAACTCCTCTTCAAATACATAGAACTCTTTAGAGAACAGAAAGGTCAAAAGTCCAGTGCCAAACACATATGGTCCAGTGACTCCAGTTTTCTTATAAAAGAACTGAAAGAGAAGATACTACATTTATAAACAAATAAAAATAATTCAAGCGACTAAAACTTAAAAGCATGCCATGCCACTTTTTTTGTACACAAGCCTTTTCAAAAATGGGGAACCCAGGGTGAATAGGGTGTAGTTTCTGTCTTCTTTGTTTTCATTCTACTAGGGATCATGTTTTGAAATCGATAAATTAGGATCAAAATGTTTACATATCTGGCAACATTTTAACATAGTAGAAAAAAAAAAGTCCAGCAACACATTTACCAGGCTTCTCAATCAATTAATTTTTCAGAATACAAAACAATGCGTTTAAAGTGAGCAATAAACTTCCCTCTAGAAAAATTTACAGGAAGAGTTTTGGAAAATTTTCGTAGATAATATTCTTTTTCTAATGAAATTCTAAATGTCTGTTTAAAAGTAAGCAAAATAATCTTCCTATAGTTATTTAAAAAAAACTTAGTTGATTGTTAGTATTTTTTTTCAAAGTAAAGTATTGCTTGCCCTACTGTAAATTCTGTACTTCAGAGCCAGAAGGATGTATGCAACACTATGGTAATTTTACAGGAGAGAGGAAAACTTTTTCTGGCGGGCATGCAAAGGATGTGACATGTGCTTTTTTAACCCTAGTAAAAAATTGATTTTTTTTCTATGAATTATGCTCACATGGCTTGATGCAGAATAGGCTTCTGTAAGAAGCTGTAGAAGTTCTACATACAATCTTTACTAATAATAAAGCTGTAAGTCTCTGTCTGGATCTCTCTGTGTCAGGATCTCTGTGACGTGCATAGCGCTTAGACCTTCGGCCGATTTTCATAAAATTTGGCACAGAGTTACAATGCAGCATGGGGGTGTGCACCTTGAAGAGATTTTTCGAAAATTCGATTTTGCTCTTTTTCTATTCCAATTTTAAGAACTATTTTCCCAAGCAAAATTATCCTAAGATGGACGAGTAAATTACCAAGTTATCATAACATGGAACCATAACATGGGCAAGCCAATTGGCGAGAAAATTCACCATACATTATTTGTTAATATACAGGCAAACCAAAAAACCTTTTAATTTTCTACTGTGGGCAAAGCTGTGCGGGTGCCCACAGTAGAAAATTGAAATGATGAATTCATTTGAATTCACTAATGAACGTAAAATCGCAATTTCTGAATTTAAGTCTGGCTCTGAGGAACAGAATTCAAACCTAAATCATTGCATCTTTTGCATTCATATTTAAATGTACCGTTTTACTCCCCCCCCCCCCCCCGGCATAAAACTGCTACTAATAGTTTTTCAAAAGTTGGCAGCTCTGCTTAAAAGTATTTTACTTTTTGATTATTATAAATAGTTCATGATTATCAGGGCCTAATTACCACACATGCTAACTAGACTTAACTTAAAGACTAGAATTACTTAAAGAATTATACATAGCATTACAATTACACCAAAAATAGATGTATTTATGCATGTATACATGTAGACCTAAGATGCACAATGTACAGAATATTGCACAAAAACATGATTATATTTCATATTATTTCTGCTATGGATCACTGAAATTAAAAGTGCTGTTTTTTATACCCATTTTACACAGGGTGACCCTATACTTTAACCAACCTTTCAGAAGGTGAAATGTCAAATGAAATTACAATACGAAGGAACGATTAAAACTTATTTATGACAATTATAGGGTGCCACTTCTCACTTGAAGATATAGAAAGGTTTAACATGCAATCCTTCATTAACATAGTCAAAATCTTTCATACTATTCATAATACTTTAACTGTTACAGGGTAAAACTAGTGTTCCCGCTAGACCGTTTTTGAAGGGCGCAGCGCCCTGCCCTTTTCCACATCAGCAGAATGCGCCCTGCCCTTCTTTTAGATCGCAAAATGCGCCCTGTGCTTTTAAAAAGATGCCTCAAGCATCGTTTGGACTCTTGCGATATCGGGGCAATTTTACTTGTCCAGCGATCGTCCGCAAAAACGCCCATTTCTTATCATTATTCCCAGAATTTCACCCTGAAAACGGCCCCATGAAGAAAAGGGAAGCAAACACGTAGGCAAAGAGGGGAAGGGGATGAGATTCTAGGAATTCTAACAGGCTTATCAGTAGGAAACAAAGGCATGTTCTTCCTTCTATGGAAGGTGGGTTTTTGAAAGGGTGTGGAAAGGGCTATGGTTGTCTGGGAAGGGAGAGATCATTGTTTCATTCCTCACCACCTTCTGAGAATCAGCAATGAGAGAGAGAATAAGACATTTTCCTAGCGTTCCTGCCCTTTGTGTCCGTTTTTCATTTGCACGTGGAAATTAGGCTTAGCGAATTTTAGCGCATTGCTAGTGATTGTGCAGCAATCTTTTCACATCTGTTTCAGGAAAGTTAACTTTCTGATTGTTTCCTAAGTAGTATATAGTACAAAGCTTACAGAGCTAAAATACAAGGGTATTTTTTTGGTATTTTGGATTTTTAACCCTTTTCCCCAGTTGCAAAAAAAAAAAAAGCGTTTGAAATGGAAACATATCGCTTTGCCAGGGAAATTTTCTGTTGCAGGGCTCCCAAATGGTCCGTTTTTCCCGTCAAAGTCTCCTTTAGACCGTTTTTTATGGTAAAGTCCCCTTTAGACCGCTTTTTGACATTTTGGTCCGATTAGTTCGCTTTTATATTGTTTTTACTTAAATATCAGATTTTCAAAATTTTTGACTGCATTTTTGAAGCACTGCACACAGTATTTTAATTTAATTATTCTGTTTGAAGTATAATTTATTTAAAAAGGAGAATTTACATTCATCATGATTTTGATATCTACTAAAATACGTAATGGCACAATGCACATTACTAGGCAGTTTTTTTTAGGTAGGAAGGGGAGATCAGTAATTAAATACTGTTCTTCTTAAATTGAAATTCAAAGGGTTTTGAAATACCTAGAATTTTTAGGATAGGTAGTCAAAATTAAGGCCTGAAAAGTGTTGAAAAACACACTTCCAGCATTATCTAAATGTTCCTATGGAGTGTAGAAAACATTTATTTGGGGAGGGGAGGGGGCAGGCTAACCCTTTTCTAAAGAAAAGTACATTTTCCGTATGAAATAATGATATTTAATACTGAATGCAGTGATGGCGGCGATCGGGGGGGGGGGGGGGATCATGGTGCAGACTACACTGAAATTTTGCAAGATGTTATTTCTCCTCTTTATTTTTTTGGAGATGGGGGGATTCAGTACTTTTTGAGGGGTGCATCATTGGTCTGGGCTGGGGGGACACCGCGTTGAAAAAGTGCCCTTTTTATAAAAAACAGTGCCCCTTTCAAAGACCAGCACCCTGGCCTTTTTTTTTCTAGAGTGAACACTAGTAAAACTAAAAGTGATAGTAAAGTAGACTCAAGTAAAATTTTCTGAACAAATTGAAATTTTCGGAAACTATGAAGAAGCTTAACATATACCTTTGTACTAAAGTTCTTTTGGCTACCATTATGAACAGATATTATGCTCCGCTTATTTATGAGGGATTTTTTGCCTGCAGCTTGGTTATGGCTGTTCCATACTGATTAGTTCAAAACAAGTGCAACACTGCAGCTTTGAGATGCTGTAACTGAGCTATTTAGTATTCATCACAAAATCTAATTATACAACTAATGTACTAAACCATGTAATAAATGGACATTCTGGTGGCAATATCCAAGTTATGTTGAAGAAACGAAAAACATGCTGATTACTTCTGGGAAATAAATCCCAAACTGCACACGAACGCTCTTATATAATTTTAGGTTGTAACAGTACCAACCATCATGCTTTTTGGACTGTTGAAGACCACACTATTGGAAGTCTGCTGTGTTATTTCTGAGGTACCTTGTATTCAAAGAATCATCAGCAGTAAGAACTTAAATATTCTAACTAAATATTTAGAACTAATTGTGCAAAACAAAATGCATTGAAATCACACACCTGAAACCATTCGTCTGGAAGGAATGCCATCCTAACTTTTCCAGGCCATTCAGGTCTCACACGTCTAGGGAAATTAACATGGTCCCTTTCTGGCCCATCGTAAGGTTTTGGCAGATCTTTACTCAGCAATTCGGAAATTTTTTTCTTATCTTCTTCATAAACTTGAGGAGTAAATACTTTTACGGCAGATGAACTCTCTTCTCGTTGAAAGCTAATAAAAAATAGGTAATAGCAAGTTAATGTTGGCAAATGTAATGTTGAAACCAAGTTAACTCCCAACTTATATATATGTCAGAATGAAAAATCGAAATTTGGCAAATGTCAACATTCAACAGTAAATTTCAACATTCGATGAACAAAGACCTCAGCAAAAGACAACAAATATTTTCAGCGCTGGAGCAGATACAAGGAAAGGGGTTATGGGGGTCATGCTCCCCCTCCCCCCCCAAAAAAACACTGTTGATGATATTATCCATCCATTGTGTTCAAACAGTAAAATTTAAACATTATACCTTAGTTCTTTAATTATTTTTAAAAGTAAATATTTGAAATACAACTTCTTTTCACAACTTATGAAATTAATTTGTAACATTTAGGCCTTATTAGGGGCATTAAACCTGATAGATTTGGTGCTTTTTATTGACACCCAAGCAATTTTTCAGAAAATTTTTGAACCCAAAAATGTAGGTTTGTTTGTAAAGGGGTTCTCAGGTCATTTTGCCGAAATGATAATCTGTATCTGTCCCTGTTCCAGTGAACCACAGGTGAATGTTGACATTCTCCAATTTTGGTCTTTTACAGTAACTATATACAGACAAAATAAGGTGAGCAATTACTAACATAAACAAGAAGCGAATAAAAAATGTATCTTTTAGTTTATTTCATATTATACTTTTGCAAAAATAGGATATGTAAAAGAGCTAATCACTTCTGCATTGACAGCAGTACTGCAATAAAAGTCATTCCCTGAGAGAACAAAGCACTAGCAGAAACACCCATTTACTAAAATAATAATGCCTTAAAAATCTGGTGTAGTGAATATGTATTTCGGTGACGTTTTATATATTGTGTAACATTAAATCTCATGATTTAACATAATGTTAAGAACATAAGATGTGCAGTCTTCCTATTAAAAAAAGTCGCATAGTTATATTTGTTTAATAGAAATTATCACAGCTACATTAAGTGTTTTGAATGATATACCAAGAGAATCATTAATTCACAGGTGCAAATTGTAAGATGAGTTCAAGGCTGAAAATATCTTGAATGTACCACTCATCTTTCCACACCATGTGGACATTTGGTGGTTTCATAATATACTCTGCTGGGAACAGTACTTGACAGTTTATCTGGCCATTCAACTGGATTGATATATTTCATTTATTTTTCAATCATTCTATAGCTACCTGAAGATGAGTGGTCCATCCTTGACATACCTCAAAATTTACTTATTTCTGAGTAACTTAACTTTCAAATGGATAGATTTACTTTGGCAAAGTAATTTTTTCCAGTCTTCCGACATTTTCAACAGATCAATTACCGCCAGTGGATGGGAAACTTGCAAAAAAGGAATTGTGATGTAAAAGAAAGAATTTTTATTTAAAAATCTTCGAAATGACAAAAATTTGAAGTTCATTAAAACCTACCTAAAAAACAATTCTGCTTTGAAGGTGTGAACATATGTTGCTAGAGGATGACCATCTGTCAGAAGAAATATATCTCTTGCAAAAAAAAAAGTTTAAATTCTGAGGTCTTCATTTTAGATGCTGTTTTTCACAATAACGAATTGCGATAGGACCCTACTTGTTGGGTTTCTTGATTCTACTAAAGGCTTTTATCACAAGCATAATTTGAATTCAAGACATCAAAATTCAAACAAATGCTAGAGCAAGGATGCTGGATACTTTTGTCGGATGTCTTTTCATCCATAAGCTCATTATTTTTGGCATTGAAAAAGGCGTTTCCTGTAACGCCGAAACACGTGTCTGCTGTAATTTTCAAATTTGTGCTTCTACTTACGTTGTTTTCTCCGACTTTACTGTTCTGCACAAAGGTATTTATTTATCTTATGCTGGATACTGTTTTTGCGTAAAGAGAATTGTGCAGTTGAGAAGATTGTTTATATGTAATTTGATTCCAAGGCACATGGACACCTGCATTATAAGCATAGAAAAATAAAAATCAAAGGATGTGGACAGACAAGGTCGTCATTCAACAGTCAACTGAAAACAATAAGCAATTCGAGACTGTTTAAAAAAAAAAAAAACCATTTATGAATAAGAGGAATATTTGAATTTTCTTTGAAATTTGAATAGGCATATTCAGACATGTGAATATATTTTACAGTTTAAAGGATAATTACATTAGTAATTCAAATTTAGCGCAAAACATTAATTAAGCATTTGTTTGTTATTTTACAAAGAAAATGTTAACATTTTTGGAAATCAATCACATAATTTGCCTTTAAATGTTAATTTTAAGAGTAAGTTACTTTATGGCTAACGAAAATTTTCTTCACAAAATCATAGTTCATACAATACAGAAATAAATTCCCTTTGTGGTCTAATGAAACAAGAAAACAAAAGTTTCTGGGTTATGATTTATAAATGAAAAAAGCATTGGCTAACCTAGCATGGGTGACAAAAGGAGCAGTAATTTATGGTGCCCCCAGCCCCTCTAGAAATGCAAAAGAAAAAAATAATTAAAATTTTATGCAAACAGGAAATTCATACAATTTTTAGAAACAACTATATTTGTGACATAACGAAAGTTCAAGTGGGCTATTGAACGAAAGAAAAGTGGCGGGTTCGAGGGTTTACCATCCCCCCTTCCCCCAAAAAACCTTTTCAAATTTGTAGTCTTAAAAATGCATTTTAGCTTCATATTTTTCAAAAACATGCATATCCACTATGGGTCCCCCCTTCCTAGACGAGTGACACCCTAGGCAAACCCCCACCCCCCATTAGGGATGCCACTGAGAAAAGAGAATTCACCAAGACTTTCATTAATATTGAGAAAGATAAATATATACACATCAGGGCTGCGTGCACATACAGGGGGAATTCCGGGTTATCTCCCCCCCCCCTGAAAAGTTCGGTTTGACAGTTAAATATTCATTTATATTTAAAAATTTCCAAAAAATATTGTTCCAAAACTCAAATGTCTTTCATATGCATATTAATTGCATAAAGCACTTTCATAATAGATAACCCGACGACCTGAACATTAGCACAAAAAAGCTCAAAGCTCCGCATTAAAAATTTTAAACCCTCCCCGAAACTATTTTCTGGTTATGGCTCTGATACACATAGAAGAGATACTTACCATGCAGGTCTAAAAATGCGAACTGCAGCTATATTTGAAACATCTGAAAATAAAATACAGCCTTAATTAATAAAAATAATTAAGAAGTAAAAATTAATTTTCAACATTTTAGAAATTTATATTATAAATTTGTTACTAGCCCAAAGTTTTCACTTCAATCATTTAATCTTAAAAAGATTACCTCCAAGTAAAGTTCGGCTACAAAGACATGATTTACAACAATCCTTCAATTTAGTTCCGAGATTACATTAAAACATGACATCAAATTAGAAAAAAATGTATAATAACATAAAATTTCGAAACAAAACAAAAAAATTGCTTTCACTCATTATTTAACTTTTTCTTTAAAAAGTGGAATAACATATAACACACAAAGCTAAATTTTTAGTAAACACATTCTTGGCCACAAATGTGGTCAGTTGTTGCACAATAGATTTTTTTTTTATAATAACAAATAATTTTTAATCACAGTGAATTATTGTCCTTGTCAAGTCATTTTATAAATATTCCAGAGGTAAAAGGGGATGTTTCTAGTAAGGAACCAGACTGGGAAACAAAGGGACTAATTTTTGGGGATTCTATTGTACGTGAGGTGTGCATTACAGTGGGGAGAGTAAAATGTAAGGTGGCTAGGTGTTGTTTAAAAAGGGCTTGAGTTGTTGTCTAGTGCCAGCTAGGCTGGCAATTTGAGATGCGTTGCTTCACTTTTGCAACTGTACTGTAATTTGGTGTGACGTCTGAAGTCAGACGTCATAAGAACCCATTTATAGGATAGGCAAACATTTACAGCACATTTACAAAAAGAAAGGACAAGGACAAGAGAGAGAAAGTACATCCATGGTACAGCTAGGATTCTAACCCAGAACCTCCCCCTTCGGAGTCGGACTTCTCCGACCACTAGCCAAAGCGGTGAAAGATGTAAATAAGGTTGCTCATAAGAGGGGACTAGTCAATTAGTGGGACCTGATTACTTCATGGGGGGGGGGACTAATTATGCAGGCCACTGGCCATAGAAATAATGAGGAGTTTTTGAAGGAATGGAAGTCCCTGTTGGAGAAAGCCACCAACTTTCAACCAATGTCAAAGCAACTTTTCAACCAATGTTCAAGCGATGTGGAGTGAATAGCAGTTGTTAAATCAGCAAGCTAGGTGTATGAACCAGTTAACTTAAAAATATTTGCGAAAAGTGCAGTACAGTCGTCCCTCGCTACTTCGCACTTCGACTTTCGCGGCTTTACTACATCACGGTTTTTTCTGTTTTTTTTTTTTTTCAAATATAATAATTAGCATTTTTTATGCGCTCGTGTAAACTGTTTCCTACATAAGAATAACAAAGTACGTATCTCCTTTAAGCAAGGTAAGCCCTTCTGAGGACTGTAGTTGTACTAGTTGAGGGAGTGGCGGTATAAAATAGTTGAAAAAGAGTTGGGAATCGCTATCTCATTTTAATCGTTAAACACTAACTGAAAAGTATAAATCACTGTATTATTAGGTCTGTAATTGTAAATGGTGTTCAACAATGTACTAGATTTTTAAGTTGTATACGTAATGCCTTAAATGAGGATAAATGTAGAGGAAGAACGAAATGTAGAGGAGGGGCACATACGGTCACTAAGTGGCAATTAATTCATCATCAAACAAGTTGAGCTATTTTCATAGATTAGTAGTAGTGTGTACGAAATGCATGTGTGTGTAGAGTTTATCCCAATAATTAACAATGTGATATCTATTTTGTCAAACATATCTCATTTTCTCATATTTTGTGCAATTTTTAAAGTAATGCAAATGTAATGGTGGCTACGTTTTATGTCTAGGGGGCTCTATCTATGTTAAAAACCTATTTAAATTGTCTTAAGTAAGTTTTTTGTGCTCCAATCAGGAAAATATAGTTTAAAATTACAGAATCCTACTTTGCGAAAATTCAGTTATCACGGTAAAGTCTGGAACGAATTAACCGCGATAAACGAGGGATGACTGTATTAGGTTTGTTGATGTGTGGAATTTTTGTAACTGCAATTGGATGCTAGGGATGGCCTGCATCTGTGTTTTATAGGGGTCAAAATGATTAGTGCTTTGATTTTAGGGGATTCAGAGTTACTAAGTTTGTATTATATTCTTTTTATTTTTTGAAAAGAAAACCTACATGTTGACAGGGAAACTAAAACTCAAAAATGTTCTGACAAACAGAGCTGAAAATGTTACCTTACTTTTTCTAAGGAGTGACAAATGAAGAAGATTGGCACAAAAATAAGGGGCGGGAGGAGTATACATTCTGTATTACAGAATGTTTTTGATTTCCCCAAAAGTATGTGTGGGGGGAGGGGGTAGAGATGAGTTCAGGCTCATTTCTGAGAACAAAGGCATGCCCGAGCTGGGTATATTGTCTCGGACCAAAATCCGCCCCCGCCCCCAAGCCCGGTGGAAACTTTCTTCTATCAAAAACCAAGTCTTCTACAGTTGGACATCTGCCTGTTAATGAAAAATATTATGTCAAATGTTCTTCATTAACAGAAGTTTAATTTTTCTCAAAATGCTCCACTTCAAATGCATTACTCCACGACATATTGCAATAGTAATCGCAAAAAAACACTATAAATACATGTTAATTTCTTTAATTTTTTGGTTATATTTTCATTGATTTAACTGATTTAAATGTTCCGTTCATTTTCTCACAGTAGGACAATGTTTATTTGCTTTGAATTTGTTTGGAGATTGACAATTAAATATCCTTGCTTCAGTCCAAGCCCAAAATCTATTTTCGGTTTTCGAACCCGAGCTTGCTTTGGGCCTGGATTGAGCCCGTAACACATGTGTGAAGTTTTCTATGTAGCCACAGATACTAAGCTATTAAGAGTTTTTTGTAAAGACAAGTACTGATGGCACCCCAAAGGAAGGAGCTGGTGGAGGAACTCAAGGCACATTTTGATAACATGCAACCTATCTTAACAATTTGTTAGCCTATCTTAACAATTGTTGATACAACAATTTAACAACAAGCACGGACATAGGTCCGTGCTTGTACATTCGCACTTAAAAGACCGTTTTCACACCTTTGTCCGCAACAACGGAGTAAGAAAACCCCTGCAAGCACCATATGATGGACTTTATATAGTGATATCAAAAAAAGAAAAAACTTTTGATCTGAAAATTAAAGGACGAAAACAGACGATATCCATCGACAAGTTGAAACCAGCTTTCTTGTCTACAGACTGTTTACCTGTGTTTAAGAAAAGGGCAGAAGAATCTGCGTCTACTGTAGTGATTACATGCAGAGGGCAGTTCGGCAACCGTCTAGATACGGCATATTCAATGGAACTTTGGGCGGAGTGTGCAGCGACCCACCGCTGGACACTGAGAGGAGAAGCCAAGTCCAGTGACCTGCTACCATTCTACCGCCAATTGGTGACGAAGAAAAAAAAGCAAACCCAAGTTTGAACACGGGAAGAAAATGATTTCGAGGCAGTGCATTCTGAGATGTGATCGCTATCAACTGCTATGTACTTGTGAAGGGGTGGGCCATGTTTAGATTATACAAGCTTTAATTTTAACCTTTTTACTGGTGCTTTAGAATTGAGAAGGTTTCAATAAATTGTTTCATTTTATCTCGCTATTTTACATTCGGAGTGCAACATATGTAACTAATTTTGAAAACTTGTCCCGATTCTGTTATAATTCCTAAAATTTTGACGCAGTGAAAATAATATTTTTATTTTTAAGGCACTTTGAATTTTTCTCTTTTCAAAATTTATAATCATTTAAAGATAACGAGCATTAGTATTTTTGCACATAAGATGATCAAAACATTAGCAATGAAGAATTTGTTGCAAGATACAGTCGTCATTTTCAACACAAAAAGCAAAAATAACTTTGGTAGTCTAAAAAGACATTTGCCAAAAACTAAAAGAAACAACGTTGATGAAATGATTATCTTACTTTTATTAGAAAATGCGGTTCGTAACATCTTTGCAGAAATTCCGAACAAGACTTCCGAAAATCACCTTGACTGCTCCTCTGTTGCCACGCTAGAGAAAAACTAAAGCATCTTTATTACAGTCATGATCACCGTTAATGTAGGACAAAAGCCATTTAGGTTATACTAGAGTCCCTAGTGACATTTTGGAAATATGGGGGAAAAAATGCATTCCTAATTCTTTTTCGTTATGAGATTGTTCAGACCTGAAATGCATAAGTTGCAGCAACAATAGCTGAGAGAAATTCAGCCAAGACCCATCCACATTGCTTACGTTCGACGCGTTTATCCGGTAGCGACCGGTTGACTGATCACGTGACCGCTAGTCACGTCAGCTAATGCTAAAGCATCGGAGGTGACTTTATTAT